>NC_064807.1:75914584-76137074 GCF_023721935.1 Panthera uncia | reverse complement strand
GAGAGAGAGAGAGAGAGAGAGAGAGGGGGGGGAGAGAGAGAGAGAGAAGGAGAGAGAGAGAAAGAATATGTATACATATACATGCCTATATCTCTCCATATATGTATGCATATATGTATATGTCACACATACATGTATATGTATATTGTGGGTTTTAGAATCTTAAACAGTTCCATAACCCCTTGCAATGACTAAGACCATTATTTTAAATAATCTAATATTTGTAAGATACATAAAAACACATACAGCTTTAGGAATGATGGAAGATACTCTCTCTCTGTCTCTCTCTCTCTGTCTCTCTCTATACATATGTATACATACACATATATATTACACACACATATATATATACACACACATATATTCACATGTGTGTGTGTATACACACACACACACACACACACACTTCATATCTATCTATTGTTTGAACTTAATTGTTCCAACCTTCTTCAGAGTCCACATACCCATTAACATAGTGATCACATATCACTAAAATTATTTTCCAAGAATAATGCTGAGGCCAAATCACTCAGCTACACTTCAGTACATGAGCATATGTATTGTTAATTAGATATGTATATGCATATCGGGAAAAGGGGTGGGACAGTGGGTTAACAGCAAGAAAATGAAGTGAATCTAGAATATAATAATATATGCTTGGAAGCATAGAATTTCTTCCTTATTTTAAAACTCTGTATCATAAGTGATATGATAAATTTAGCTTTGGAGCAATTTATCTAAATCTCAAGCATAATGCATAGTAAATAATCAGTCAGTTTCACCTTTGTGAATTGAGTCAGGATCTGAGACTAGATCCTGACTACATGGATCTAGTCCATGGATCTGAGACTAGAACAAGAGTGAGGAACATATCAGATCTAATCTTTTTAACATAAACATTGACTATATAGTTATGATCCCCATACCATTAGCTGAGTATTTGGGATAAAATTATTACTTTGCCAAATTTGATTCCAATTGGTTGAGACTCAGGATAAGTATATCTAAGACTTAGAAAGATCTGAATGTAACTGAATATTTTATTAATAGACTGTATTTGTTAGAGAAGTTTTAGGTTACAGAAAAAAATGAGCAGGAAATACAGACAACTCCCATATATTCCTTTTCCCTTTGCCCTCAGTTTCCCCTAATATTTTTTCTTCTTCTAAGCTACCAGTCTGTAGCCTGAAAGTGGGTTAATCTCCTTCAATTTTTAATCCCTATTCTTCACATCTTGTATTGAGGTGGTGCATTTGGTACAAGTGATTAATACTAACACTGGTATTAACAATAATTAACATTATTATTACTATCATTATTTTATATTTTATTTTGGTAAAATACATATAAATTTGCCATTTTAACCATTTTTAAGGGTATGATTTACAATGTTGTGCAACCATCACCACTATGTATTTCCAAAATTTTCTCATCATTCCAAATAGAAAATTCTGTGGGGCGCCTGGGTGGCTCTGTTGGCTGAGCGTCCGACTTCAGCTCAGGTCATGATTTCACAGTTTGTGAGTTCGAGCCCCACATCGGGCTCTGTGCTGACAGCTCAGAGCCTAGAGCCTGCTTCAGATTCTGTGTCTCCCTCGCTCTCTGCCCCTCCCCTGCGCATGCTCTGTCTCTCTCAAAAATAAATAAATGTTAAAAACAAATTAAAAAAAAATAGAAAATTCTGTATCTATTAAGCACTAACTTCTAATTCCTCCCTTCCTGGTAATGTTTAATATACTTTCCACCTTTGTGATTTTCCCTATTATAAACATTTCATATAGATAGAATCATACTGCTTCTTTCACTTAGTATAATGTTTTCAAGGTTCATCCACGTTGTAACATGTATCATAACTTCATTCAATTATATGAATTATAACATTCCATTATACAAATATAGCACATTTGCTTATCCATTGATCTGTTGATGGGCACTTGAGTCGTTTCTACCTTTTGGCTATTGAAAATAATGCTGCAATTAACACTGGCATACAAGTAAATGTCTGCATCCTCGTTTTCCATTTTTTTGATGTATATCCAGAAGTGGAATTGCTGAGTCATATGGCAAGTCTATATTTAGCTTTTTGAGGAGTCACTCAAAAAGTTTTTTCAAAAACCACTTTTCCACTTTGGAAAAGAGTCTGCACCATTTATATTCCCCCAGAAATATGCATGGGAGCCCATTTCTCTGTATTTGCACAAATACCTACTGCTGTTGTTGTTGTTGCCATCCCAGTAGGTATAAAGTAGTATCTCATTGTGCTTTCAATTTGCATTTCCTTAATAACTAGTGATGTTGAGCATTTTTTCATGTGTTTATCAGTCGTTTGTGTGTTGGAGAAATGTCCATTCAAGTTCCTTGCCTATTTTTAATTGAGTTGATTATTTTATCATTGTTGCGTTATAAGAAATCTTTATACAGATATTCTGGATACTAGATCTTTAAAAGATTTGCAAAAACTTTTTCCCATTTTGTGGGCTCTTAAATATCTTCATCGTGTCCTCTGACGTACAAAAGTTTTTTATTTTGATGAAGACTATAGGAGAAATACCACCACATATGGGACACTGATTTGGAGCATATATGGTCTTCTGAAGAACCTTGCTGCAGCTCCACAAAGTGTTATTACCCAACTGGCACTGTAACTACATCTTCAAAAAGCCATTCAACCCTTCTACCAGGATGGTGGGAAACATGGCAAGAGCAGTGAATTCCATGAGCACGAGCACACTGTTACACTTCATTTGCTGTGAACTGAGTTCCTACCAGCCAGCCTCTTTTCATGGCCACCTTTGTCATCCTCACCCAATGGGCTCATGAACAAAGTGGCCATGGTGGCAGGAATGGAGGTTATCCCTGAACTCATCAACATGGACTTCCACTCATCAAGGCCCTCCTGGCTGGCTGGGATCCATAGAATGGGTCATTCTCTCCAATTGTTTATTAAAATCCTCCTCTGCTAAGGTCACCCTTTGGTGAACATTCACATAAAACAAAAACATCTTCATGATTTTTTTCCTCCATTCAAAGAGGTCTATCCATATACCTCTTCCCCAAATTTCCTTGTCACCAATTCTCCAATCATCCAAATTCCTAACTATACAGCAAAACCACTGACTACCACCCATGAACTGACACGTAATCATATTTAAGGCCATTTCCCCGTCCAAGCAAACTAAACACCAGGTGTGTTGCTCAAAGATCTGACCACTGGGAAGATTTCCTTTCACCACTGTCCTTCAGGGATGTCCTAGAGAGGGGCTATACTGCTACAGCTATCTACTTTCAGATAGCACCTGCATATGGTGCAGGAACCTCTATAAACCAGGTATGAGTCTTTTCTTCCTCTATATAGTGATTGTACAGAACTCCCCTCAAGGCCATAGGTGTAGGCTGGGAGAAAACAGTAGAGCAGAAAGTAGAGGGACTCTGAACATTTGGATCACTTTCTTCATGTAACTTACTTATTCCTTCAGGGACTGCTTGGGCCCAAATATATACCACTTTAATAATTGAGTATTGCTGTATACACCAAGTTTATGGTTTGGTGGGTCAAACAACACCGATCAAGTGATGGGCAGCTCAGGTAGCATGATAACTTGGTGGCCCACATTTAAGCATTTAGTCCCTAGTAAGGTCCAGTATAAGGGCAAGAGCTGTTTTTCAAAGGGAGAGTACAATTGATCCTTGAAAAACACAGGCTTGAACTGTTCAAGTCCAATTATATACAGATTTCTTTTTATAAACACAGTACTGTAAATGTATTTTCCTTATAGTTTTCCTAATAATGTTTTATTCTCTCTAGTTTACTTTATTGTAAGAATACAGTATATAGTACATATAACACACAAAATATGTGTGAATCAACTATTTCTCTTATCAGTAAGGCTTCCAGTCATTAGTGGGTGATTAGTAGTTAAGTTTTTGGAGAGTCAAAAGTTATGCACAGAGTTTCAACTGCAGGGGAGTTTGGAACCTCTAAACTCCTCATTGGTCAAGGGCTCAATGTAGTTATCTGCAAAAGATGGCAGGGTTTTGCTCAAAAACCCGCAGGGCCTGCACTGTGATTCACTTACAAGGCCCTGCCAAAGGCTCCAAATAGCATCCCTGTCTGCCACTGCCACTTCAAGCTTCATTGGATTTGCTGGTTCATATGACTTAACTGGCAGAGAAGTTTGCAGTTTCCTGGACTTGTTGCTAAGCCTTCTTTTGTTCTGGGCCCCATGCAAAACTAATTGTTTCACTTGGTAAATGAACCAGAGTATCACATCCAAATGAGAAATATGTTCCTTCCAAAATTTGAAGGGACCCACTAGATAGTGGGACTCCTTTTTTGGTCCTAGGAGAGGCCATATGCAACAGCTTATCCTTCACCTTAGAGAGACTATGTTGTCGTGCCTCATACTGCTAGGTCCCCAGAAATTTCACTGAGGTACAAGACTCCTGAATTTTTGTCAAATCTACTTGCCACCCTCTTACCAATTGGTCTAGAGTAGTTGCTACTTCTTGTTCACTATGTCCCATCAACATGATCTCATCAATATAATGCATTAGCATGATAGTTATATAAAGGAAAAGCAATCAAGATCCCTACAAACTAAAATATGACATACAGATGGAAAGTTAAGATAAGATAATGAAAGTGTTTTACTGGCCATGTCCACTGGAAGCAAACTTCTTATGTTGGTCTTTGTTAAGAGATATGGAGAAGAGGGGTGCCTGGATGGCTCAGTTGGTTAAGCGTTTGTCTCTCAGTGTCAGCTCAAGTCATGATCTTATGGTTCATGGGTTTGAGCCCTACTGTCAGCACAGAGTCTACTTGAGATTCTCTCTCTCTCCCTTTCTCTCTGCCCCTTCTCTGCTCTACCAAAATAAATAAATAAACATTTAAAAAAAGAGATAGAGAGGGAGATGGAGAAGAAAGCATTTGCCAGATCAATAGCTGCATACCAGGTCCTAGAGAACATGCTAATTTGCCCATATAATGAAACCACATACGCAGCACCTGCAATTGGAGACATCACCTGGTTAATTTTGCAATAATCCATTGTAATTTTCCAAATTCCATCTGTCTTATGCACAGGCCAAGTAGGCAAGTTTAATGGGAATGTGGTGGGAACAACTACCCCTACAACATTCAAGTCCTTAATGGTGGCAGTAACCTCTTCAGCTCCTCTAAGAATGAGGTATTGCTTTGGGTTTACTATCTTCCTAGAAAGTATGTTCTAGAAGCTTCTATTGGTTTTCCCAACACAATGGCTCTCCAACTGTAACAGCCCTCACTCCACAGATCAAGGAACCAATGTGGGAATCTTGCAAGCTGCTGAAAATATCTATTCCAATAATGCATTCCAGAATTGGGTAAATAACCACATGATGGGTTTGTGAACCCATTGGGCCACTGTGAGATGGATCTCAGCTAGAATTCCACTAATCACCTGACCACCATATATCCCTACTCTCAGGGGTGGGCCACAGTGACCACAATAGCGGACCTGGAATTAGTGTCAATTCAGAGCCAATATCCAGTAGTTCCTGAAAGTTCTGATTATTTCCTTTCCCTCAGTGCAGTTGCCTTGAGAAAAGGCCATAAGTTTCTTTGGGGAGGGTTTGGAGAAAGAATAACAGTATAAATCTTTGGCAGTGTACTGTGGGCCTTCCTCTTGGAGACCCAGCCTCCTTTTGATCCAGGTGATTCTAGGTCTGTGAACTGTCTCAAGTCCAGGAATTATTTGAGGGGCCATGACTCTGCTTTTATGATTCAGATTACACTTTTGTTCACTCAACTTAGAACTCTTCTGCTTATACATATCAAGTAAGAATTTAGTAGGCTTCTTACCCATTTCACTTCTAGGAACACTATGATCAATGAGCCAACACTACAGATCTAAACAAGTCAGACTATTCTGATTGTTGCCTTGGCTCTGCTGTCCATTAAGGTTACCACATGCCTTTGGTAGTTGAGTTGATGCCACTTACCTCTGCCACCTTGATCCAATTATACCCATTGCATTTAGGTTTCCCAAATTAGTAACCATATTTCCCATTGTAAGATCTCACAAATTTACTTCTCACAGTCAAGATGAAAGGCATGTCTTCTGTACATTCCCATCATGAATGAGTAGGTCTTAAATGATAAATCCACCCTAATACTCCATTCTAAATCTTTTATTCTCTGTCTCTGCATTAAATCAAGGCAGGTCCAGCATTTCTACTCACTCACCCCTTTCTTGTCCATGTTTCAGTCCAATGACCAAACAAACTGTGAGAACATTTGCTAAGTGCTCAAATTGCAATATTAAATCCTTAGTGAACCCATATCAATAAATTAGGCCTGATCTAACTTTATATACCTTCCACCATTATCCCACACCATCAGTATCCATCCCCACATATGATCCCCAGATTTCTGTCTGAATAAATTAGAAAATTAAGTATTTCTTTTGGAGTGTAGTATACCTCTTCATTGGTTCACCCGTTGCACCTTACTTTTAGGGATCTAATGGGACTTGAGTTTAGTTATAGGTCTAGAAGCCAAGAAAAATGGTTGGGTGGGTTCTGAGGAGAGGGAGGTCTTCACAGTTTCCTTAAGTAAAGGAGGGTTAATTCCCTCAAACACAGTTGGAAAGGTCATTTCCACTGCGAGTGGGGTGAATGCTTCCACTGACAAAGAAGCCTCATCAAAATTTAGAAGGTCGGTATTTCCAGTTCACCATAGTCTTTCCCCAAATGTCTCCATTCTAACTTTCAAAAGTCCATCCTTCCTAATAACTGTCCTCACTTTAACAGGAGACAACCCCTGAGAAAGTATCTGTTGAATTCAGCCAGCTGAAAGATGAGATTCTGTTTGTACTTCAGCAATCTCAGTTCTGCAGCTGTGTCTCCTTCAAGGCACACATAGGAGCTTTTAGTTCATTGATGTGACACTTCAGCTCTGAATTTGAATTTCTGTGCTTAGCTCTTTATATCTTTACTTTGCCCAGCAATCATATTAGGAGTAACCAACCAATCTCATATTTGTTAGTGTGACTCTATGTGTGTGTGTGTGTGTGTGTGTGTGTGTGTGTATACACACATTTGAAAGTATGCACACAGTCACCCAGGTTCTTTCTTCTTATAGGCAGTTGATAAGGAGTATCATTTTGAATATCCCTATTGCTCACACAATGGACTAGTAATACTCTCTTTACTACTGGAAATAGTGTCATTAACATCGTTAAATCTAATCAGATTACAGAACCAATTCTAGAAACCCCAGAACCAATTCAGAAAACTTAAAATTCTCTTCTTCCCTCCATACCAAAAGCAGGGTATTCCAGAGAAACAGAATCAATAAGAATTGGTTCATGTAATTATGGAGACTAATAAGTACAAAGATCTGCAGTCAGTAAAGTGGACACTCAGAACAACTGGACACTCAGTTGATGTAATTCTAGTCCAAACCCAAAGACTTGAGAACCAGAAGAGCCAATAGTGTAGTTTCTGTCTGAAGGAAGGCAGGCTCAACACCCAGGAAGAGCTGATGCTTCACGTGGAGTCCAAAGACAAGAAGAAAACAATGTCTGAGTTTGAAGGCAGTCGGGCAAGAGGAATTCACTCTTATTTGGTGGAGGGTCAGGCTTTTTTTTTTTTTTTCTATTCAGGCCTTCCCCTGATTGCATGAGTCCACCCCACATTAGGAAGGCAATCTACTTTATTCACTCTACTTATTTAAATGTCAATGTCAATCAATAACATCTTCATGGGACCATCCAGAATAATGTCTTATCAAATATCTGAGCACCACATAGCCCAGCCAAATTGACACATGAAATTATCCATCACAGTTTAAATGTTTATCCTTATGTTAGTATCACACTGTTTTGATTATTATAACTTTCAATACACTTGAAATTGGGGCAGATGAGTTCCTCAGTATTTGTTCCTTTTCACGATTGCTGTGGCTCTTTCAGGTCCTTATAGTTTTATATAAATTTGAAGATCATATTTTTTATTTCTGCAAAAACAGCTGTTCAGAATTTGATATGAATTGCATCAAATCTATAGATCACTTTAGGTAGTTTTGACATGTTAACCATATTAAGTCTTCCTAAACATGAACACAGATATATTTACATTTATTTAGGTCTTTAATTTCCTTCAGCAGTTTTTTGTAGCTTTTAGTATAGAAGTCTTTCACCATGTTGGTTAAATTTATTCCTAGGCATTTTATTCTTTTTCATGCAATGTAAATGGAATTTGTTACATAATTTCTTTTTTGGATTGTTCATTACTAAACACAATTGATTTGTGCATGTTGATTGTGTACCCTACACTTCTGCTGAATTTGTTTATTAATTCTAATAATTTCCTTGTGAAATCTCTGGGATTTTCCAAACATAGGATCATGTCATCTGTGAATACAGTTTTACGTCTTTCTTTCCATCCTGGATATTTTATTTTTCTTGCCTAATTGCTTTGTATAGAACTTCTACTACAATGTTATATAGCAGTGGTAAAGAAGGCATCTTTGTCCTATTCTTGGTCTTAGGGGAAATGTTCAATCTTTTACCATTGAATATATTTTTAGATGTGGGTTTATAAAAAAAAATGTCCTTTATAATGTTGAGGAAGTTTCCTTATATTCTTAGTTTTCAGAGTATTTTCAGCATGAAAAATGCTTGATTTTTGTTCAAATTTTTTTTTTGCATCAATTGAGATGATAATATATTTTCCTTTTTTCTCTTTACGTGATGTTTCATATCAATTTATTTTCTTATATTAAGCTACTCTTGCATTCCTGTAATAAATCCAACTAGGTCATGGTAGATAATTCTTTATATAAGCTGTTGGAATCAGTTTGCTGCTATTATGTTGAGGGTTTTTCATCTATATTAATAAGGGATATTGATTTGTACTTTACATTTCTTGTGATATCTTCATCTACTTTTGGTATCAGAACAATAATGGTCTTACAACGAATTAGGAAATGTTCTCTTTTTTTTTCCTTTTAGAAGTGTTTGATATTAAGTATTATTTTTGGTATAATCCGCCACTGAAGCTATCTGGTCATGGACTTTTCCTGTTAGTTGTTATGTCTGATAAGATTTCCTGTTGCTGCTAGAGTTACGTTAGGTCATTTGCATATGTCTAGAAATTTGTTCATTTCATCTAGGTTATCTGATTGGTTGTTATATAATTACTAATGTATTTCTCTTATAATCATTTTTATTTATGTAAATTTGACAATAATATCCTAAATTTATTTCTAATTTTAGTTATTTGCTTTCCTCTTTATCTTTGTCAGTCTAGTTAAAAGTTTGCCAATCTTATCATCCTTTCAGAGAATCAAATTTTTATTTCATTAATTCTATTCTTATTCATTCATTCATTCTCAATCTTATCTTGGATTTAATATTTTCTTTCTTCTGCTAGTTTTAGGTTTACTTTGGTCTTCTTTTTGTAGTTTCTCAAGGTACAAATTTAGGCTATTGATTTTAACGCCTTTACTATTTTTTAAGATAAGCATTTATAGGTTTACATTTTGCTCTGCGCACTGCTTCTGCTGAATCCTATACGTTGGTATCTCTTTATTGATATTTTAATTTTTATACAGTTTTCCTGATTTACTTAGTTTGTCTATGTTTTCCTCCAGATATTTAAGCATATTTATGACAGTTGTTTGTCTAGTAAGTCCCATGTCTTCAGTTTCCTTAGCAATAATTTTAGTCAATTTAGTTTGTTCCTTCTATTTACTTACTTTTTAATGTTTATTTACTTATTTTGAGAGAGAGAGAGAGAGAGAGAGAGCATGAGCAGGGGAGGGGCAGAGAGGGTGGAGAGAGAGAATTCCAAGCAGGCTCCACGCTGTTAGCACAGAGCTCAATGCAGGGTTCTGCATGGGATCATGACCTAAGCCGAAATCAAGCATTGGATGCTTAACTGACTGAGCCACCCAGGCACCCTATTTTGTTCCTTTTAATGGACTATACATTCCTGCTTTTTTTTTCTTTTTAGTGCCTTGTGGGTGTTTTTTTTTTCTTAAACTGAACATCTGAATATTATAAAGTGGTAACTCTAGAAATCAGATACCCTTTCCTTGAGTTTTCTGTTTTTCTTTTTCTTTCTCTTTTTTTACTGTGAAAGGCTATAACAATCCATTATTTAGTAACTTTTCCAAACTATTTTTACAAAGACTGTATTCCTTTTCATGTGTTGTCACATGACAGAGGTCTCCGTTCCTTCAGCTCATGTTCAGCGAATAATTTGACAGATTTCCTTGAAAGCCAAGAATTTAAAATAAAAAACAAAAGAAGTGCAACAAATAAATAAGTAAATAAACAAACAAACAAGATCAAATACCTCTTCCAGTCTTTGCTGATTAACTCTGCTGGGCATTCTAACACTTAGCCAGTGGCTCCCGCTTAGCCTAGGAATCAGTCTGAGTTGACATCTTAGGGTCTGCTCAGGTCTTTGAGTGTACATGTTTCCCTTAGTATGCATGTGGCTTCCTAAATTCCTCCATATAGATAGGCATTATTGAATGTACCAATTTTCCAAAGAATCTCTTCTAGCTTTCCTTTCTGGGCCTTAGGCAGTCAATTATATGTTTCTACTATAATATTTTGCCCCAGACACCTGTGGATTGTTAGTTCACCTTGCAGCATTCCTCAGTTGCAAGTTAGACAAAATAAGGATGAACATCTTAGTGTTGGTCCTTCAGTTGTCCCCAGATATTTTATTTTAACCCAATTCCTATTTCTATTAATGGTCAGATCTTTTTGAATGTTGTACCATATGTTACACAAATGTTTCACCAGAGCATGGATTGGGGAATGGGATAACTCTGTTATTAAACTGAAGGCAGTATTGAGTTTGTCACTTGGTCATATAATAGTTTTGTAGCCTGAGCTCATCACTTGCAGTACAAGAAAATTCTAGAAGTCAGTATTTACAAAAAGTATCCTTAGGAAATTATTTCCTCTCATAACATGACCAACTAACGTTGAGAGCAATGCATACCTTTATCCCATATTGAAAACTTGTACATTCTGAGAATTCCTACAGTAGATATGTAATTACATGTAGCATTTGATAAATGCATTTACTTACCAAATTTTACCACTTCCTTCCCACACCTCAGGGAATATTCATTTAGAATTTCTTGCAATAAAACATGGCTAATTCAGTAATGATGCAATCCCAAAAATCTTATACAGAGGTCAAAAGGAAAGAACTAAGATGATGGTCTTCTAGCTCCTACTCAGCAAAAAGAAAAGTTTAATAACTCACATGCACTATTTTCCCATTGCTTGTCTAGGTCCTTCTCAAAGCTGGGTTTATGGTTTGACCAAGAAGGAAGTTTTATTATAGCTACTGAGCACAAATACTGACATCTGGTGGTTTCATATTCTAAGTAGCAAGCTTGACCCAACTAAGCTCCAGATAAGATATGTTGGTCATGAAGGTATGCTTGTGATAAAATGGGGTTACCTAGAGCCTGGGATTATCACATGCATTCTCCTCATCCTTTTCACATGCAGGCTGTGGATGCAATAGCAGAAGAGCCATTATTTACATTCTCTATCCTCACCTGGTGGCTCACTCTGTGATCTCATCCTTGTCACCCATGGGATAAATTATCCAGACTAACTAATTTCACAGCCAGTAAATTACAGACATAGCCAACGAATCTCCGTCTCATTAGGGAAGGCTAATTTAAGTAGACGACAAAAGAGAGGACACAAAATTTGGCTTGAATAGAAGATTTCTCTACATATAGGGTACACAATGAGTTCACAACCACATCTGCCATTGCCAGAGAAAACGGTCAGTAGTAGTAGTAGGGAAGAGGAGGAGGAAGAGTAGGAGTAGGAGGAAGTACAAGAAGGAGGAGGAAGGGAAGAGGGAAGGAAATAGAAGAAGGAAGAAGAGGAGAAAAGGAAATTGACTCATTGCAATTTCCTCTGATGAATGGTGAATTTACAATTAATTTTAATTACTCAAGCCACTCTCTCTCAGCTATCTTCAAGATAACAATAAAACTAAACAGCAAGTTTTCATACTGGTTCTGAGAAGGAAACATGGTCCCTGATTTTGAAGGAGTCACTCAAGTTTGGTCTATCTCCCTCCACGTAAACTACCTTAGCAAGTGTTCAGTGAAAGCTTTCATCATTATATTAACTTGCTGATAGCACTAATTTGCATACATGTTCCAGGAAACACAATCTTCCCTCTTCCTTACCATATGCTATTGGGCAATACTTTACAAACATTTGAGACTACAGCTAATCATATAAAATAATAAAAATAGTAGATAGTGTGGATTGAATGTTTTCTGGTCAACTTCCATGGAGGGACCCAAAACATCTTTAGGTTTTTTCTGTATTTCAGAGCATTGATTCTTCAATATGTAAAAACATTCAAATGTATTTTATTTCTTCTTACTGCCTTTACATGTCAGGAATTTTTTTAAAAAAAGATGATGTTCTGGGGTGCCTGGGTGGTTCAGTCAGTTAGGCATCCAACGTCAGCTCAGGTCATGATCTCACAGTCTGTGAGTTCAAGCCCCACGTCAGTCTCTGTGCTGACAGTTCAGAGCCTGAAGCCTGCTTCGGATTCTGTGTCTCCCTCTCTCTCTGCCCCTCTCCTGCTCATGCTCAGTCTCTCTCTGTCTCAAAAATAAATAAAAACATTAAAAAAAATTTTAAACGAAGGTAGGGGCGCCTCGGTGGCTCAGTCGGTTAAGCATCCAACTTTGGCTCAAGTCATGATCTCATGGTTGGTGAGTTCAAGGCCCACACCCAGCTCTGTGCTGACAGCTCAGAGCCTGAAGCCTGCTTAGGATTCTGTGTCTCCCTCTCTCTGCCCCTCCCCCACTTATGCCTCTGTCTGTCTCTCTTTCTCTGAAAAGTAAACAAACATTAAAAAAAATTTTAAAGATGTTTTACTCATTCTCTGAAGACTTTTTTAAACAAGGTCCATGCACATTCATAGGACTAACTGTAGTTCTGTACAACTGGATCCCACCCACTTGTTCACCTCTATAAAGCATTCAGTGTGAGACTGTATGGAGAAAAGGAAGTATCCAAATCACTGGACTGTAAAACATCACTATATTCTGTGCTGGTCATACCACAAATGAAGACTTGTGTTCAGTTCATTATTTCATTTGAGTTAACAGGGGGAAGGTATCCAGGTTTATAAAGGTTTATAAATTCTGACTCCTGAGGAAGAAAGATTTCGGGATGTTTAGCTTGGACAAGGGGAAAGGATTGAGAAGGGAAAAAGCAGGGATAATAGTTGGGTTTAATAATACAGGCATATATTTTAGCATGGGAAAAATACAGAGAGGAGAAGTTTGGCTTAAATCCCATACTATTAGAACTACCAAGTCTGGATGACAATATACAGAAAAATCTGCATGATTTTTAGCCAGGGAACTCATATAGAGTATTTCAACACTGGACAGGAGGTTGGAGTAGAGTGTCCCTGACATTTTTTTCCTCTCTAAAATATTGTGATTTCTAATTACGGTGCAATTAAAAATGATGATGCAAATCTATATTTATTGACATGGAAAGATGCCCATGACATATTGCTGAGTGAAAAATAAAACAGGTTTTAGAACAGTATGTTTGATATTATTCCATTTATATAAAAATTTGTGCCTATTTCCATATATATCCATAGAGAAATGTTTAATGAAATGCTCACCCAAACATTAACTGGTTATATCTGGATGGTGGATTTCAAATGATGTTAATTTCTTTCTCTTTATATTTAAGTGGTTTGACAACTTATAATAACCATATATTACTTATTTAAAACAATAAAGTTATTTAAAAAATTAAGAAACATGGTGCATAGGTGGCTCAGTCGGTTAAGCATCTGACTCTTGATTTCAGCTGAGATCATGATCTCACAGTTTGTGAGATTGAGACTCACATTGGGCTCTGTACTGACAGTGTGGAGCCTGCTTGGGATTCTCTCTCTCCTCTCTCTCTGCCTCTCCCCATGCTGACCCTCTCCCTCTCTCAAAACAAATACATATACATTTTTTAAAATTAAAAAAAAAAACATGTATTAGACAATTTCAAGTTCTTGACAACATTTCAAGATAGAACAAGCTGTCAGTGCCAGAAATTGACCTGGAATCAGGATAATCTGATTGCCCAGCCTTTTACCCACTGTGTGGCTTTTAGAGAATAATTTCACCTAAGTTTCGGTCTTTCCCTCCATAAAATGAAGATTAAACACTACCACATAGCATTATTGTGAAGACTGATTAAAGTAAGATATAAAGTGACCTCATTAGTCTGAGTGCAAACAAGTTCTTAACAAATGTGAGGTGCCTAGTAATTGATAAATGCTCAATTGCTTCATAAATGTTAGCTATCATCTTTGTCGTTAATAATGATATTATTTTCTAATTCATTCAAAACTATTTACTAAGCATCTGAGAGGGCTTGGTGTTTGCAGTAATGAAAAATCTGTTTTGGGTTCTATGGGAGAGTTTTTGTTTTCAGTTGCTAGGAGTCTCCTTTTAACATATCCCTACAAACTAAGTGTTTGGTTCATCAGACCACTGACAAACTTGCCCAATATTGGTTTTCTTTCCTCAAAGCCCCAAACTAAAATACCCCATTTTGCATCTCCTACATGCAAATTTTCAACAGGTACATAGAGGCAGGGTCTGAGGCATAATTACTTCCCTTGTATTTCCTTCTAAGCCTCAGACTAGGGCCTCTGTCACCTGCAGGTTTGTGTGTGCAAGTGACAAACAAAACATTAACCACGATGAAGCGACATCCTGAAGGCATAAACTGCAACTGGAGAAATATGGGGCCTGCCAAGTCTTTGCATCAAATCTCAGGAGTAGTCCCCCATCTCTCATTGTCCTGAACTTGGTGTCCTTTCTTCTACTCTACTCTTAAATTCGATCATCACTTCTGCTCATGGTAAGAATTTGGTAGGATTTATCAATAGCTAGCAAGGGGAAGCCTTTACTTCTACTGTCCTAACAGGGCTGGGGCATAGTAGGTTTTATTACACCATAAATTAGAGCAGGAAAAGCTAATATACTCTATACATTTGTCAAAAACAAAAACAAAAACAAAACAAAAAACGCTAACAGCTCTTTACAGTGAAGTTCCCTATAGCAAATCTGTCACCTCAGTGACTGGGTTTTCAAATATCAGAAGTATTTACTGTCAGATGCAACCCTGGGAAAGAACAGGCAAGTGCAGTGCCCCTTGGACTCTCTCAGCACAGACTATTCTCAAAGCAGAGAGCACTAGACTTCTCATAACGCCACCCTATGGTGCAGAAGGGAAATTTCCAAAGGTTCTGAAGTGGGGTGGAGAGGAGGATCAGAGTCAATTTACCTTAAAGTGTTTTAATGTTTCCTAATTCCTGGGAGAGAGCAATGTCCCTCCCCTCCAGGGAAGATCTTGAAGTCTAGACTCAACAATTTCGGAGGGACTCTACTTGCAGACCAGGCAACATTAGGACACAGGGTATTTTTCATGCCAAGGCTTAGGGTTCAAGGTAAACTTCCCTGATTTACATAGATATAGATGATATAGATATAGATATAGATATAGATATAGATATAGATATAGATACAAATATGTAGATATAGATATAGATACAGATATATAGATATAGATAGATCACGTGAATTTTGAGTTCTTCCATTTATATAGCAACATGCCCTTCCTGAGAATCTGTGTTCTTAAAAGTGACTCAGGACTGTTAATTCAGATACAAAGAGATGAAACCCCTGCCCTCAGCAAACTCACATCCTTGTGGAGGATACAGGTCCTCCACCATAGTGCAATATATCGATCCTAGTGCCAGTCTTGGGTAGAATGAAATAGGAGACTAGGTATATGCAATCTTAACTCCATTTACAGAAACTGAAGAAACAAGCTTACAGAAAAATAAATTCCTTAAGCTGAAATTTGAAGGAGGTGCAGAAATTTTCCTGATGTATAAAGAGAGGGCATTCCATAGAGAAGAAACAGTAAATGCAAAGGACCAGAGATGGCATAAGATTTGGAAAGCCACATAGTTGGTTCAGCATCATTATGACACAAAAACTAAAGTAACCCAGATGGAAATGTAGAGCAAGTGTCTCCTCACACCAATCAATCTGTGTTTCTTAAAATGGGCTCTGAGAGATAAATAGATTTGAATGAAGATTCAGTTTCACAAAGACAGGTGGTGGAATAAAGCACTACTTTGTTTAAATCATAGGTCTGCTTCTCTGTGACAATGGATAAGCCATGTAACCTCTTTAAATCTCAGCTTCCTACTATGAAGTAGGGATAATAATACCAACTTCAAAGAGATTTTTGTGAGGATTAATGTGATAACATGTCGACATATCTAGCACAATTCCAGACTCAAGCAGCCACTCAGCATACATCTGCTAAATCTATATCTTGAACACAAGCTCTGTCCTTAACTTTAGCTCTCAGCAAACTCTACCATCTCGGGTCTCTGTCCCTTTTTTGACAAAGGGCATAAAAATAAATCAAGACCAATGACGAACCTTTTAAAATTCCCTACACAGTAAAAAATGCCAACAAATAATACACACATCCTGAGGGTTTTAGAATAAGGGGAGAAAGATAAATCAAGCCCTTTACCTACCTCTTCTCATTGACTCTTTGTAACCCTGTGCAATAGGTGCTACTAATTTCATCCTTCGAGTTGTTCAGACCAAAAACTTGGCAGTTATCCTTGACTCTTCTCTTTTTCTCTAATTCACAACAAATTGATCAGCAAATGCCTTTGAGGTAGTCTTCAGGATTACCCAGAATCCCCCTGCTTCTCACCACCTGCACTCTAGCCAACCTGGCCCAAGTCACCACCATCTCTCTTTAAGAAACTAAACGGTGTCTCTGTTCCACATTGCCTTTATTCAGTCTATTTTCAATAAAATGGCTGGCATGATCCTGTGAAAATATAAATCAGTCTTGTCACTTCTGTGCTCATCTCACTCAGAGTAAAAATCAGAATGTTTACCATAACCTCCAAGACTACAAGGACATACTTTTCCCCTCTTCCTTTCTGATTTCATGTTCTTCTGTCTTTCTCCTCACTTGGTTCTAACCACAATGGCTCTCTTGCTGTCTTCAAAGAGAGTGGGAAAGTTCCTGCCTCAGACCCTTTGCCTGATTCCTCATATGGGAGTGTTTGATTGTTCACAGACATACACATGCATTGTTTCTTTACATCTTTGTATTTTTTACTCAAACTATACTCTAAAGAATTGATTCTGTCCCTAGTCACCTAATAAAAATTGTCATTCTTGTCCCCAAAATTCCTATTCCTTTTCATTGATTATTTTCTTTTGACATTTCATGCTATATAATATACATGTTTTATGTTGTTAGTATGTTTATTGCTTTCTTGTTCTAACTCCCACGAGAATTTTAGGGTTTTTTTTGCTCCTGGGTTTTGGCACCCAAAATTAAAATGAACGAAAACAAAACAAATAGAATTTTAGTTTCATGAGGACAAGGATTTTTGCCTGTCTTAATTATTGTTTATCTTTATCACCTACAACAGTATCTGGCACCCAAAAGGAAATTCACAACTGATTATTAATGGAAAAAATTTTCCAATGAAGAAAATAAGTCTTCAAGAACAGAAGTATAGTTTCTTGAGGTTATAAAGCTAGTGTCAGAACTGGTATAGAAATCCAGGTTTGCTATTTCCAAAACCCATTGTCATTCAATTATATTCAGGATGACAATATAACTTAATGTCTAAACTGTGAAACTTTTGAAAAACAAAGAAGAATTAAAATAATTAAAATTATTTGAAGTTCTCAACAAAATACAGCCAAAGGAAATGCAGTAGTATGTAAGAATTATACACCACGATTAGCTGGATTTTTCCAGGTATGCAAGGGTACTTCAGCATTCAATGAACAATGGAATATATCACATCAACAGACTAAAGAAAAAAATTGCATGATCATATCAATTGATGCAGAAAAAGCAATTAACATAACCTAACACTCATGCATGATTTAAAACTCTCAGAAAACTATGAACAGAAGGGTGCTTCCTCATCATGATATAGAGCATGACAAAAAAAAACCCTACTACTGACATCATACTTCATGGTGAGACACTTGAAACTTTCCCACAACAAACAGAAACAAGGTACTCTCACTCCTTTTATCACTGTTTTTCATCAGCACACTGGAAGTCCTAGATATTGCAACAAGACAAGAAAGAGGAATGAAAGGTATACACATTAAAAAGGAATAATTAAATGTGTCCTCTTTCCCAGATAACATGGTTGTCCATGTAGAAAATCCAAAAGACATGATCAAAAAAACTCTTGGAACTAATAATAAATTATAGCAAGGTTAAAGAATACTAGGTTAATATATAAAAGTCAATCCTTTTGCTATAGACCAGCAACGAGTGGAATTTAAAATTAAAAACACATTATCATTCCCATTTAAATTGCACCAAAAAGAGTAAATTAGAAATAAACTTAACCAAGGTGGTGAAAGACTTGTATTCTGAAAACTATAAAACACTGATGAAAGAAATTGAAGATGAAACAAACAAATGAAAAAATTTTCCATGCTCATGGATTGGAAGAACCAATATTTTTGAAATGTCCCTACCACCCAAAGCAATCTAGAGATTTAATGCAATCCCTATCAGAATATTAACACTTTTCACAGAACTAGAACAAATAATCCTAAAATTTGTATGGAACCACAAAACACCCCCAGTAAAGCCCAATCTTGAAAAAGGAGAGGCACCTGAGTGGCTCAGTTGGTTAAATATCTGACTCTTGGTTTCAGCTCAGGTCATAATTTCACAGTTCATGGGTCTGAACACTGGGTCAAGCTCTGTGCTAATGGCACAGAGCCTGCTTGGGATCCTCTCTCACTCTCTCTCTCTCTCTCTCTGCCCCTCCCTGCCCTCACTCTTCTCTCTCTCTCTCTCTCTCAAAATAAATAAATAAAATTTAAAAATAAGAAAATAAATGGAGACGAAGCTAGAGGTATCACAATCCCAGATTTCAAGATCTACTCTTCAATAAAAGGTGTGGGAATATCTGGATGGCTACATGTAAAAGAATGAAACTGGACCACTTTTTTACACTATATGCAAAAATAAACTCAAAATGGATTAAAGATCTAAATGTGAGACCTGAAACTATAGGCAGTAATTTCTTTAATATTGGCCATAGAAACATTTTTCTGGATATGTCTCCTCTAACAAGGAAAACAAAAACAAAAATAAAATTGGGACCACACCAAAATAAAGATTTGCACAGTGAAGGAAACCATCAGAAAAGCAAAAAGGCAACCTACTGAATGGGAGAAGATATTTTCAAATGATATATCCTATAAGTGGTTAATATCCAAAATATATAAAGAACTTATACAACTCAAAATGAAACAAAACAAAATCAGATAATCCAAATTAAAAATGGGCAGTGGACCCGAATACATATTTTTCCAAAGAAGACATACAGCTGGCTAGCTGATACATAAAAAGATGCTCAATATTACTAATCATCAGGAAAATACAAATTACAATCACAATGAGATATCACTTTACACTTGCCAGGTAGACTAAAATTAGAACACAAGAAATAACAAGCGTTGGTGAGGATGTGGAGAAAAAGGAACACTCCTGTCCTGTTGACGGGAATGTAAATATGGTCAGCCACTATGAAAAACAGTATGGAGCTTCACAAAAAAATTAAAACTAGAAATACCATTTGACTCAGTAATTCCACTACTGGGTATTTATCTAAAGAAAACAAAAACACTAATTTGAAGAGACATGTACCCCTATGTTTATTGAAGTATTATTTATAATAGCCAAGATATGGAAGCAACCCAGGTATCTATCCATGGATAGATAAAGATGTAGTGTGTGTGTATTTATATATATAAATATATACGTATACATGTATATATATATACACATATGTATATATACACATGTGTATATATGTGTATGTATGTATATACACATGTATATATAATGGTATATTATATATGTATATGTGTATATATATGTGTATATGTATATATACATATATGTATATATGTATATATATACATGTATATATATAATGGTATATTACTCAGCCATAAAAAGAAATCTTTCCATTTGCAACATGAATGGACCTAGAGGGTATAATGCTAATTGAAATAAGTCAGTCAGACAAAGACAAATAACATATTATTTCACTCATATGTGGAATTTAAGAAACAAAACAACTAAACGAAGGGGAAAAAAAGAGAGAAACCAAAAAATAGACTCTTAACTATAGGAAATAAACTGATGTTTGTCAGAGGGGAGGTGGGTAGGGGGGATGAATGAACAGGTAAAGAGGATTAAGATGAGCACTGAGAAATGTATAGAATTGTTGAATCATGATATTATAAAGCTGAAACTAAGATAACACTGTATGCTAATTATACTTGAATTAAAAAAATAGGGTAGATCTCATGTAAAGTGTTTTTACTACAGTAAAATAAACTAAAACTCAAGGGAAAAAAAACACATGGCCATTTATATTAAATGTAAAATTAAATCAAAATTAAATACTTAGGTATAAATCTAGCAAAATATGTACAAGATCTGTATGAGGAAAACTACAAACATCTTTTGAAAGTTATCAAAGAACAACTGTATAAATAGAGATATTCTCAGTTCATGCATAGAAAGACTCAATATTGTCAAGATATAAAATCTTCCCAACTTGATCTATAGATTTAACACAATCTCAACCAAAATCCCAGCAAATTATTTTGTGGATATTAACAAACTTATTCTAAAATTTATATGAAGAGGTAAAAGACCCAGAATAACCAATTCAGGATTAAAGGAGAAGAACAAGGTTGTATGAATGACCCTACTTAATATTAAGATTTACTATACAGCTAGGGCACCTGGGTGGCTCAGTCAGCTAAGTATCCAACCCTTGATTTCAGCTTAGGTCGTGGTCCCAGGATTGAGCCCCAAGTCATGTTCCATGCTTAGGATTCTCTTTCTCTCTCTCTATGCCTCTGTCTTCTCTCCCCTGCTCACACACTTTCTCTTTCTCTAAAAAAAAAAAAAAAAAAAAAGGAGTGCCTGGGCAGCTCAGTCTGTTGAGCATCCAACTTTGGCTCAGGTCATGATTTCACAGTTCATGAGTTCAAGCCCCGCATCGGGCTCTGTGCTGACAGCTCAGAGCTGGAGCCTGCTTCAAATTCTGTCTTCCTCTCTTTCTGCCCCTCCCCTGGTTATGCTCTGTTTATCTGTCTCTCTCTCTCTCAAAAATAAATAAACATTAAAAAAAAATTTAATAGTATAAAGCTACAGTAATCAAGACAGTGTGATATTTATGAAAAAATACACAAATCAATGGAATAAAGAGTCCAGAAATAGATATACATATAGTCAAGGGATCTCTGACAAAGGAAGACATTTGACAATGAAATGTGTCTTTTCCACAAATGATAAGAGAACTGTATATCCACATGCAAAAAAATGAATCTAGACACAAACCTTACACCCTTCACAAAATTAATTCAAAATTGGTCATAGATTGAAAACAAAACAACTATAAAAACTCTTAACAAATAACATAGGAGAAAGCATGGATGCCTTTGGGTATAGATACAACACCAGAGGCACAACTGATGGAAGAAAAACATGATAAGCTAGACATCATCAAAACTAAAAATTCTGCAAAAGACAACACCAAGAGAATGAGAAGATAAGCTTCAGACTGGGAACAAATATGTGCAAACAACATACTTTATAAAGAACTGTTATCTGACAAACACAACGAGCTCTTAAAACTCAATAATTAGAAAATGAACAACTTACATAAAAAATATGCATAAGACCTGGGGTGCCAGTGGCTCAGTCTGTTAAGCGTTCCACTCTTGGTTTTGGGTCAGGTCATGATCTCAAGGTTCCTGAATTTGAGCTTTACATTGGGTTCTGCACTGATAGCATGGAGCATGCTTAGGATTCTCTCCCTCTCTCTCTCTCTCTCTCTCTCTCTCTCTCTCCTCTGTCTGACCCTCTCCTACTCACTTGCACGTGCACTCTCTCTCTCTCTCTCAAAATAAATAAATATGTACAAGACCTAAACGAATACCTTATCAAAAAATGTAAAGTTAGCAAGTAAACATATAAAATTTTTTTCTAGGGGCGCCTGGGTGGTTCAGTTGGTTCAGCGTTCAGCTTCAGCTCAGCTCATGATCTCATGGTTTGTGGGTTTGAGCCCTGCATCAGGCTCTGTACTGACAGCTCAGGGCCTGGGGCCTGCTTCAGATTCTGTGTCTCCCTCTGTCTCTGTCTCTCCCTTGCTTGTTCGTTCTCTCTCTCTCTCTCTCTTTCTCTCTCTCTCAATAAATAAATAAATAAACAAACATTTAGAAAATTTTAATTTTTTCCTCATCTTAAGTCATCAGGGAAATAAAAATTTAAACAACAATGAGATGCCACTCCATACTTATTAAAATGGACAAAATCCAAAACACTGACAATCCTGAATGCTGATGAGTATGTTGAGCAAAAAGAACTCTCACTCATTGCTGGCAGGAAGGCAACATGATATAACCCCACTTTGGAAGACAATTTGGCCGTTTCCTACAAAACTAAACATAATCTTTCATGTAATCCAGCAACCTTGGTCATATATATGTATACATATATATACATATACAGATATGTGTGTGTATATATATGTGTGTGTGTGTGTGTGTGAATGAACTGAAAACTAATGTCCACACAATAACATGCATACACATTTATAACAACTTTATTCATAATTGCCAAATGCTAGAAGCAACCAAGATGCCCTTCAATACGCAAGTAGACTAACTGTACATAGACAATGGAATATTAGTGTTAAAAAGAAATGAGCTATCAAGCCATAGAAAGTGGAGGACACTCAAGTGCATATTACCAAAAGAAGCAATATGTGGAAACAGCCTATCTGAAAACGCTACATACCATACGATTCCAACTACCTGACATTACAGAAAAGGCAGCACTGTGAAGACAGTGAAAGATCAATGGCTGCTAGGGTTGTAGGGCTGGGGAAAGAGTAGCAGAACACAGAGGATTTTTAGGACAGTGAAATTATTCTGTATACTGCAGTTATGGACATGTTACTATACATTTATCCAAACCCATAAAATGTATGTTGCAAAGAATGCACCCTCATGTAGACTATGGAGTTGAGGTGATGATGTGTCAATGCAGACCTTCGTTTATAACAAATTTACCACTCTGGTGTGGGATGCTGATGGTTAGGGAGCTCCCTGTGTGCAGACAGGGTTGGTTATGAGAACTCTCTGTACTTTCCACTCAATTTTGCTACGAACCTACTCTAAAAAATAGTTTATTAATTTAAAAAATCAAATGGAGTTTAAAAACTAATGTGTTTATTGCCTGATCAGTTTTATTATATTAGTGTACACATAATTTAATTCTATTTAAAACTATTTCAAAATCACAGCATAGTTTATAAATAAAATATCATATATCCATATATATTAAAGCAAAATATTAAAAACTATTTTTATATTTGATTATCTGAACATTAAAACTGAATAAGCAGAATAATTATTCTTGGCACTTATGTACTTCAGATCAGTTTCTAGCTAAGAAACTGTATCTCTTTCTAATACTGTGTTGCTGTTCTTTGAGGTTCGCCCACCCACCTGCTGAAGAATGTACTCTTTTCATCACAGTCTTAGTAATTTTTCATAAAATTATTTGCAATCTTTTTCACGTTTCATGTTATGCTTAACATATTTCAAGTTTTTGACATCATCTATGGACTCTGATCTGTATACTTTATGATTTTAGCTGAGAAAATATTTTCCCTGTGGATGTGAGATAACTCTAAGCTAAGGGCAAATTCTGCTAAATGGAGTATATTCTTATATTTTGTGTATTAAAATGAATAAATATTTCAGACCAAATATTTTCACAGCTACGGTCTCTTTCCTTCCATTAAGAGAATCTTACTGTGATAAGTACTTTTACAAGACAAAACTTGTCAAAGATACTGCTCCAGGCATGATTCTTTTTAATTTTCACTAAATCAAGTTGCTGCAAAATCAAGGGCCTTCTCAATGTCATTGCATTTCTGTACAGAATATATATGCAATTTTTTAAAATCTGAAGATTTTTTGGCACTCGTATCATTGAATACATTGTTACAGATTTTGAACAACATGCAGCCAAAATTTAGAGGACTTATTTGAAAAATGAAAATTTGAAATCATTCACTATCATTTTAAAAAACCTCAGATTAATTTACAAAATAGTTCTTCCAAAGCTCAAATATTTCTAGAATATGATTTGCCAAGGGCAGCAAGAAGACAGTGAGCATTGCTATCCTAATGAATGTCTTAAACTGCTTGACTGGACATAATAATTGATTATAAAGGGCACCAACAACAATCCTATGCACATTTTCCTCTGTGGGTTTAGTGAAAACACAGGTTACCAAAATCTGCATTCATATTATCACTACAAAAACAACTAATTTTATTTTTTTTTGATTTTTTAAAATTATTTATTTTTGAGAGAGAGAGAGAGAGAGTGTGTGAGTTGGGGAGGGGCAGAGAAAGAGGGAGACCGCATCAGAAGCAGGCTCCAGGCTCTGAGCTGTCAGCACAGAGCCTGAAGCAGGGCTTGAACCCATGAACTGTAAGATCATGACCTGAGCTGAAATCAGATGCTTAACCGACTGAGCCACCCAGGCACCTCCAACTAATTTCATTTTCAACGTCATACGTTCACCTGAATTTATAATACCATTCCCCAAAATGTCAGATGTTTCATATTTGACTAAATGAACTTCCAAAAGCTTTACTTTTATCTTAAGAAGTTTTTTTTTAAATCAAATAATTATTAAAATTAATTAATTTTCTATTTATAGCATCTGGTGATACCAATACAGAACTTGCTTAATTTACCTGTCTGTGAAGTTTTCTTATATTAATGGAACCAACATGTTAATAGCTATCACCTCATTTTTTCTATTTTCAGGATAAAACTTCAAATAAAAATGAGAAAAAAAAAACAGAACAAGCATTTGATCTACAAAAATGAAAAGTCATGTTTTGCAGACAGATAGGGAAATATCTTCTGCTGTAGTCTCCTGGGCTAATTAGTTGTTTGGGGGAATGATCTTCATAAATTAACTGCTAACTTGAGGCAAATCTGATTACTCCTTAGCTTTCTGTTTCTGCTTAGTCAGTGATATTTCCACAGTCTTCGTGCTGGGTGGTAAATGTTGACAAATATGTTTTGGGGATAACGTTCATCATCAACTTTCTTTAGCAATTGGAATTCAGTACTAATTTTTACTTAAGTATACACTTCTTAAAGTTCATGGCATCCAAAAGGATTTATTTAAAAAGAAACAAACAGCATCACCAGCTATTAACCCATAAATACTTGAAAATAATCACCGTAGTGACTGTGGTCAGGCAAATAGTTGCTTAGTCAGTATTTCCTGACCATCTTTCATGTCGGTGCAAGCTGTCATTTCCCAGATTGCTCTCTGACCCTGGCGTCAGGAGCCTGGGCCACTTTCACGGACCTTGCTGTGGAGATACCCTGTGGTGTGTGGCACAAGTGGTTAGTACACCGAATGGCCAGTAGGGGCAGCAGTGACTACTTCTACCATGCCTAACACTAAAACCTAAGTCCATTTGCTTCAAGTCCTTGAAAAGAGGTTTGTATACTAACACCTGGAAATGATCCGACAAAGGACGTAGGACATGCTTGGCATTCTCCAAGTATAGACATTTGTTAATGTGAAAATGCAGTCCATTGTACGTGCATCTCAAATGCTAACAGATGAGACAGTGACAGAAAGTATAAGGGCAAATTAGATGCTCCCCAAACCCACAACTGGTTTATTTTAATGCAAAAATGAGTAATATTTTGTTATAAATGTAAGGAAAATCCAGAAAAAAATTCTAAATCTGATGGGGAAAAAAGGCAACAGGCATAAACTAAAACTATCCCATGTAAATGAGGAAGATCTTTTAACCACACTCCAGTGGATAGTAGGGGATATAGAAAATGAAAGATGTTGTGTGGCATAAAAGAGAATAAAAAATATTTTACAGAAGAAGCATCTGGGTGGATCAGTTGGTTGAGCGTCCAACTCTTGGCTTCAGCTCAGGTCACGATCCCAGTGATCAAGCCCTGCATCAGGCTGAGTGTCGAGCCTGCTTAAGATTCTCTCTCTCTCTCCCTCTGCCCCTTCCCCTGCTAACTCTCTCTCTTTCTCTCTCTCTGTCTCATAAATAAATAAATAAATAAATAAATAAATAAATAAATTTAAATTTAAATTTAAAAAATATATTTCATGGGAGATCCCTCTACAGAGATCAGTCCTCAAAAGATAAATAGTGCTGTGGGGCGCCTGGGTGGCTCAGTCTGTTAAGCGTCCAACTTCAGCCCAGGTCATGATCTCACGGTTCGTGGGTTCAAGCCCCGCATCAGGCTCTGTGCTAACAGCTCAGAGCCTGGAGCCTGCTTCAGATTCTGTGACTCTCTCTTTCTCTCTGCCCCCCCACACTCGTGTGTGTGTGTGTGTGTGTGTGTGTGTGTGTGAAAAATAAATAAAACATTAAAAAATATATAAAAAAATAATGAGTTCCTGTTTTAGGATACTTTCAATGTGAAAGAACAGAAATGGATAAAATAACAATGAAAATAAGTTTGGCAATATACTGATTGGTTGCAAAAATGCCTACAAATTGTTATTTTCTATCTGTGCCCTTTGTTAGGACTCTTCCTCAGACCCTGTGACTTGCTTTGGGCAATATGACATTGACCTATGTGTCACAAGCAAAGACTTATACAGTGCTTTCATCTTGGAGCCTGCCTTCTGGTTGCTCTTGGGAGCCCTGTGACTACTAAGATGCTTACCTAAGCCAGCTTGATAAATAATGAATGACATGTGGTCAACTGATCGCCATCACATCAGTGACTCCAAGCCAACTACTAGACACATGAGTGAGGTTTCCCCTGAGCCAACATTGACTGAGCCAGCCCTAGCTGAGCCAGTCCAGATCGAAAAAGCCACCCAGTAAGTGCACAAAATCAGGAAAAGACTGAATGTTTCTTGTTTTAAATGGTTTAGTTTGGTGGTGGTTTGTTACCCAGCAGTAGATAAATGGATACGTAACATGCTTTTTGTAAAGGGTGAAACAATACAGTACAAAGATGTATAAAGACCAATACTGACTCCCTCCTACCCAGCTCTACTCTTCAGCACCATCAACCTCACCTTTGCCACCCTCGGAAGTATGATATCTGTCTTTATAGACCTTTCTTCTTTAAATACACGCATTTAAAATATATACGAAACTTTGTTCACACATAGAATGTGATTATGTGTGGTAGTCGACAGTTTTATTTTTTTCCACTTGATTATCCATTACAAATGTACAAATCAGTCGATGTAAATTTGTACTTTCTGTGTCTTATTTTTCCTTTTGGTAATGACCTTAAATCTTTTTTTTTTTTAATGTTTATTTTTGAAAGAGAAAGAGAGACAGAGTGTGAGTGGGGGAGGAGCAGAGAGAGAGAGAGAGAGAGAGAGAGAGAGAGAGAGAGAATCTGAACCAGGCTCCAGGCTCTGAGCTGTCAGCACAGAGCCTGACACGGGGCTTGAACTCTCAAACTGAGAGATCATGACCGGAGCTGAAGTCAGACGCTTAACCGACTGAGCCACCCAGTCGCCCCCCTTTTTTAAATTATTTTTTGGTTTATTTTTTTTTGAGAGAGAGAGAGAGAGAGACAGCATGAGTGGGGGAGGAGCAGAGAGCAAGAGAGAGAGAGAATCTGAAGCATGTAATGACTTTATATATACACACATAGATATTATTTTACTTACATTGGAGTATATCAGGCATTTTTGTGCAGTCTTTTTCTTTGTCTATCTTGACTTGTCCCTAACCCCATTTCCTCTCACAAAATAGCATACCCAACAACATGGCAGGTATCTTTCCATACTTTGTCTATGCTTAAGTACCAAGTACTATATTAATACACAGAAACTAATATACATCTGTGTGTCTGCATGTATGCAAAACTAGATGGGGATTTTTGCCAAATTTGCTTTCTAAAACGGGACCTTATCCTACACAATATTTTGCTTATTACACATACTTCCTAAGTTTTCTAACCAATAATACCTTATGAGATTCTCCTTATCAGGTAGCATATTTTTGATCCATTATTTTTGATGGCTGTAAAATAGTCTTGGTATAAATGTGCTATAATGTATTTTACCATTTCCCCTATTTGTTTGTCACTCTGTTACTACTTTCTGCCTCTATGAATAATGTGGCAATAAACACCTGTATTCATAGATCTCTATATCCTGAGTCTTTATTTCTGTGGGAAAGGCCCCAGGTAAGGAATGCTGGCACAAAGGTTAAGTATATCTTTAATTTTAATAGTTGTTTCTATATTGATTTCAGAAAAGACCGTGACCATTTACCCTATTAGCTGTAAGGCACCTAATGAGCATGAAATGATATCACATTGTTGCATATAATTTGTATCACTCTGACTTCCAGTGTGAGTGTGTGCATCTTTTTGTGTGCTTTTAACTATATTTGCTTTAGTTTTATGGGAAAACTTGTGTATATGCCTTTTTTCTCTTGGCTCCTTTGAACTTTTTTTCTCAGTTTAAAAGAAATCTTTCTACTGAATAAATATTAGCCACCTGACATTTCTGTTGCATTTCTTTTTCAATTCAATTGCTTGCCTTCAACTTCAATTATGGCATTTGATCACTGAATTCATTATCATTAAGAAGATTTTCACGGACCCCAGGAAACACATACAATCTAGTCATGATTCTAAGGTGTAACTTTTTTTACATTTTATTCTTTAATTACATAAAATTAATTTTATGTGGTGTGAGCTCATAATTAAACTTTTTTCCCTACTTTATATGGATAACCAGTTCTGCTAGTACAGTTTATTAAATAACCCATCATTTTATCGATGAATTAAACTACCACATTTATCCTATATTAAGTTCACATAAAACATGTATATTCTGGTCTACTGAACTATTCATTCATATATTTATTTGTTAACACCGACTTTATGGTATTTTCTCCTATTGAGTAAGGCACATCACTCTGATCTATTCTTTTTTGATACATTTTTTGACTCTCCTGGGCCATTTTTTCTTTAAACATTTACTTAATCTGTATTGTGAAATATATTTTATATACAAAACTGTGCAAAAATATATATGCAGTGTACCAAATGTAATAAATGAGTCCTTGAACACACAATAGTTTATTTTTTATTTTTTTAATGTTTTTATGTATTTTTGAGACAGAGAGAGACAGAGCATGAGCAGGGAGGGGCAGAGAGAGAGGGAGACACAGAATCCAAAGCAGGCTCCAGGCTCTGAGCTGTCAGCACAGAGCCCAACGCGGGGCTTGAAATCACAGACCGTGAGATCATGACTTGAGCTGATGTCGGACACTTAACCGACTGAGCCACCCAGGCGCCCCAACATGTAAGCAGTCCATCAATACCAAACATTAGAAAGGACAGAAAACCAAAATTTTCACTCACCACTAGTGGGTGTATGAATTCGTCTTTCAGTTTTGGAAAACAGGTTGGCTCTGCCTGGTAAAACCAAACATACGCATACCCTAAAACCTAGTAATTTTACTAAAACTGAAAAAAAAAATCAAGTGGCCAATTAACAAGAAATTTAGTAGTTATTTCTGCTGGGGCTGCCGCAGAAATTGTGTACACACAATAGTTTAAGAAATAGAATATTACCATTGGTTTTGAAGCCCTCTAGGTTCCTTCCCCAGCTGAGATTTCTCTGTATCAGGAATAGGGTGCATGTATAGGGTCTCAAATGAGAAGGGTGCATGAGAAGGTCTCAAATGCCATGAGCCAGCTACATTTTCTTTGTAGTGAAAAGCAGGATCATGCCTTTTCCCTTTTTGAAATTGTGGTTTGTCTTTTTCTTATTGATTTGTGAGAGATATTTATACAACCTGCAAGATGAGCCATTGTCATTTATGTGGCTGCAAATGTCTTCTCCTATATTGTGACTGGTCTTTTCAATCTCTTTATGGGGTCTTTCAATGAATAGGTGTCTCTAATATTAAGGAAATCATATTTATGCTTTCCTGATGCTATGCTCTTTTGGGTTTTAAGAAAACTTTTCTCCCACTGAAAGGGTGAAAATATCATCTTTTTTTTTTTTTGAAGTTTTGATTTAGTTATCACTAAATTATCTGGAAACAGTTTTTGTTTATGATGCAGGATGAGCATGCCTTTTCATCTTTTCCCATGTGGAGAATCACTTTTCACAGCAACACTGCTTGTTAAACAGACTATAATTTTCCTACTAATCTGTTTTGCCAGCTTTTTTATGTAGTAGGTTTTCTTATCTGTATAGGTCTCTTTCTATTCTATTTCTCTGGCAGATTTTCTTAAGCTCTCCTTTATCCAGTTAAGGAAGTTCCCTTTATTCACAGTTCAGTAAGAGTTTTCATTAAGAATGACTGCCAAGTTTTACTGCAAGCTTTTATTACATCCATTGAAATTTATTTTTCTTATTTGGTCAGTTAAAATGATATAATAAATTTATAGATTTTCTAATATTAATCATTCCTAGAACAATCTTATATTAGACATGACATATTTTTAAACTCATTATTGAATAGAATTTGCTAATATTTCATGGAGAAGTTTTATATGTTCATGAGTGGTAGTGGTCTTGCTGTATACTTCTATATACTCTTAGTTATGGTCCTACTGTATACTTTCTGCATGTTTGGATGTAAGATTACACTATTTTCAAAAAAAAGAAGCTTGGGAAGTGACCTTTCCCCCTTATTTTATCCTCTGAAAGACATTCTGTAAGACTGGAACTATTGCCTTCTTAGATATTTAATAGAATTTACTTGTTAAATTAATTGGGCCAGTTGTTTGTGAGGATAGATTAAAACATTGTTACAATATCATTAATGTTTATAAAGATTATTCAAATTTTGTACCTATTTTCTACTGTTTATTCATTCAAGTTCATTAAACTATATTTTTGAGTTTTTCATTTCTGTAAATGCTTCCACATTTATATGAATGTTTATTTTGCATAATGCCTGTTACTTCTGTTACCCATTATTGAAACTATACTTTTGTCTCCTTTCCTTTCTTTGCATTATCTATGCCCTTTTTTCTCTCTCCCACCACTTATTTCTGTCTCTGTCACGCACACACACATACATCTTTGTCTTGATTGTTCCTCTTTTTAGAATTTTCCCTGCTCTTATTTTATTAATTTATTAAATTACTTTTTATCATCTTTGCTTTTTTTAATGGTTATTTATTTTTGACAGAGAGAGCACAAATGAGGGAGGGGCAGAAAGAGGGGGACAGAGGATCTGAAGCAGGCTCCTTGCTGACAGTAGAAAGCATGATGGGGGACTTGAACTCATGAATCGTGAGACCACGACCTGAGCCGAAGTTGGATGCTTAACCGACTGAGCCACGAGGCACCCCAATCCTTTTTGCTTTTGAATATAAGGACTTTGGAACTATAGTTCTTTTAGCTATCACTTTACCTACAAAACAACTTTTCCATTGTTGTATAGATATAAATTTTTTTTAATTTTTTTTAACGTTTTTATTTATTTTTGAGACAGAGAGAGACGGAGCATGAATGGGGGAGGGTCAGAGAGAGGGAGACACAGAATCTGAAACAGGCTCCAGGCTCTGAGCTGTCAGCACAGAGCCTGACGCAGGGCTTGAACTCATGGACCGCGAGATCATGAACTGACTGAGCCACCCAGGCGCCCGATACAAATATTTTCTAATGTCCATTATAATTTACTTGACTCATGAGTAATTTAGAATGTTTATTTAAATTTTGAAAGATATGTATAAATGTGACTTTTTTTTCCTACTGTGTATGTGCATGAGCACACATCTATGCATATTCAGTTGTTTATATTTACTTTTGTTGTCTTTTTTATATTGACATCTAATAATTTCAATTTGGCTGGAAATTTAGTGACATGATATTAACTTTGTGAAACTTATTGAAAAATTTTTTAGACATGGAAAATGATCAATTGTTTAAAATTGTCCAGAAAATAACTGTTAGGGGGCAATATTCCACTAATCAACCAGGTTATTTATGTTGTTTGGGTCACCTGTATTCTCTATCAATTACTGAGGCATGTTTCTCGATGTCTTGCCATGCTGGACATTTGTCATTTCTGTCCTTGCAGATCCATAATTTTTTAGCTTACATAATTAGAAGTGTATTATTGGGTGATTACAAGTTAAAATTATACTGTTTTCTTAATAAATGGAGTCTGTTTTCTCTACAGAACAGCCCTCTACCTCTTCTAAAGATTTTCGAGCCTTGCCTTCCAAGTTATCTGAACTTTGAATAGCCATGCCAGCTCTAAGCCTGTGTTCTCCTGTTATATTTTTCCCTAGTGGTTTTGCAATCTTTTGGTACATTTGTGAGTTTTTTCCCTCTGGTAAATAATCTATAGGTGAATTTTATTTTTAAAATACATTTTAATTTCTCAAATGCAGAGAGAAAACTATATTAACTACGATTATGGATATAACTAGATTTGTACCTTTTCTACTGTGTGCTATTTATTACAATTTTCTATATTTTACTTTTATTTCCTTTTTTCCCTTTATTTTGGAATGAGTTCATGTTTCTTCTTTGCTGATTTGGAAATTATACACTTTACTGTTCTTTTAGTGGTTACCTAAGAAATTATAATATACCTATTTAAGTTAATAAAATATACAGTTAATATATTCACTCTGTTTAAAAAAGAAAAAGAAAGAAAAAAATCAAAATCCCTGAAGTGTATTTATAAACCTTAATTTTGATCATATTCTTCCTGATTAATGAGCAGGGTTCAGACATCAGTATAGGTCTTATGTGTTTGAACCTCACCAAGATCTCTATGGGCACCATTTCTCCTAATTCACCCAGTGATAGTGGGGTCTTGGTTTAATGTAGATTACCTACCTAACTTCACGTTATAGGCCCAAGTCTTCTTTCCTTTGGTCCAAAAGTTTCCTTAAAACTCTGGTTTTAGGTCTCACTAACTGACAGACACCACTCGCAGAACATTGTCTAGAATGTTCTCATTTACCCTTTGTGTTCACACTTTCCTACAGTCTCCGGCTCCCGATTTTATTTCTCTGTGTTTTTTGTTTTTGTTTTTGTTTTTTTAGGGGCATTAAATTTTTTTTTTAAGTTTCCATTTATTTATTTTTATTCAGAGTATTAAATTTTGTGTACTAATTGAGGCTTCATGGCCATCTAGTCTGCCATACTGCCAAAAATACATGTCTTTGGCCTTTTACACTTCCGTGAGAAGTGCAAGATCGTTGATTCCAATTCTAAAATTAAAACAATATAATTAAACAAAGTGAAATGCATTAAACTTTGGGATTCTAATCAATGGTCAATAAACACATCACTACGTCTGGATTGAAGTGACAAATTCATAATATTGTTTCCCCAGTTTTCTGGCTCCATGTCCAGAATTGAGAGGAGTTGACAACTGATTTAATATTAAGTTACTAGGATGGATATATTAATAACCACCTTAATGAATTCATCTACATTAAATCCCTGAACTCTGAGGATCTTTCCTTGCTGGGAAATATAGAAGCCTTCATAAACAAGCACAAGCAAATGAAATTAGTCTTTCAATCATTGGGCAGATAATTAAGTATTAGAATCCTTGGATTTTCTCTTCATGTTTATTAGATGTTCTTCATTACTCAGACATGGAACTGAAAGTTTCCATCACTGCCAGCGGGTGTGACTCCCTAGGTAGACTTAGAAGCCTTTGCTTCTGGTGTGAATAATTTCACCGGGGAGATGTAAACCTTGGAAGTTTCTTGTTTGGGTTCCCTTGATAGAAGGCATGCCATGCACTATTCTCTAGGTACTCTTTCTGTGTAGTCATGGTTTTAGTCAAACTTGAGTTTCAGTCGCAGTCCTGCCATTTTGAACAATGTGATCGGGGATAATTCTCCTCCCCTCTATGTGTCTGTTCTTCCTTCTCTTTAAGGTGAGAGATTGAAAGTTCAGTCCTTCCCAGCTTAGGAGTCTGAAAGGCTTGAACGACTGTGGTCACTATATTGATATGCACTTCGTTTTGTCTTCTATCCAGTAGTGAGAGTTAGGACAGCCATGAGTCAGCAAAGGAAAGTTATGTGATTCATAGATAAACATGATTATCCTCATCTGTCTGCTTGGTGGATGAGCATCACGGAGCAGTGAGATAAGAAGGTCCAGCCTCACATGTATGTCCTGAGGACCTCCCTACTCAGATTCTTTGCAGGGCTTACCTGGTCATAATATCTCTCATGAGCCTGGGAAGGAAAATCACATGCATAATGTGTCTGCCGTATTCTACCAGATAAAACATCTAATAACATTCTTGCTCAAATCCTGTGAGATGGATAGGCATTCTCATCTTCATTTTACAGATGGGAAACACCAGGGCTCAAAGAAGCTAACCAGCCTAGATTTTGTAAATGATTAGCACATAAAACTGGAGGGACGGGATGATAAAACTAAGCTCTACAGTCGCATCCTGTCTGACACCTTGCACTGCTCAAACACTTGAGTTTTGGGGCCCAATCTATGTGTGGCAAGGTAATGAATATGGGAAGGGCCACAATCCCCTCTTGTTCTCAATTCTTCCAAAAATCAAAGATGAGTAAGATGGTATTTTCTCCATCATTGTTTTTATGATGATTAAATTAAATAACAAAATAACAACAGACTCTCTGAAAAGGCTTAAATACATAATAATCAAGCTTTGTCTTCGGGAGATATGTCCTAAGACCACAGCACTACCATGAGGTAAAGATTAAGGACCAAAACTCTGCAGCTAGACCACCTCAGTGAGAATACTGGCTTGCTCATTTATTCCCCCTGCAAAATGAGGACAATAAGGGCAAGTGCAGGACCGGTTGTGTTGGGGTTTCAAAGAGTGAATACATGTAAAATACCCAGAGTTATGCCAGGCACATGTACATGATCAGTAATGTTAGCTGTTAGGAGTCCCACTCTGTGTCTGGTTATGGGGAGTATTTTTTTTTAATGTTTATCTATTTTTGAGAGAGACAGAGACAGAATGCCAGTGGGATGGGGCAGAGAGAGAGGGAGGCACAGAATCCGAAGCAGGCTCCAGGCTCCGAGCCATCAGCACAGAGCCAGACGCAGGGCTCAAACTCACGAGCCGTGAGATCGTGACCTGAGCCAAAGTAAGACGCTCAACTGACTGAGCCACCCAGGCACCCCTGTAACAGGGAGTATTTTAATAGTGCTCCAGGACTGTGCCTTGATGTGTTAAACTACCTCCCCATGGTTGTAAGGCCTTGACTCCTAAGCACTCAGCACATCCCTGGCAAAGCTATATGGCCCATAAATCTGTCCAGCTTCCTTCTTCATTTTTTAAGAGAAAGAGAGAGACAGGGTGCCAGCAGGGAGGAGCAGAGAGAGAGGGGGACACAGAATCCAAAGCAGGCTCCAGGCTCCGAGCTGTCAGCACTGAACCTGACACGGGGCCCAAACCTACCAACCATGAGATCATGACCTGAGCTGAAGCTGGACACTCAACCTACTGAGCCACCCAGGAGCCCACTTGCTTCCTTCTCTAATGCACTTATTTACTGCATCTTTCAACAAACACTTTCATGCGCCTGCCTACTGTGTGCAGGAATCTCAGGTGGTACGCTAGGCAAGTGACAGGGAGGAGGGGTCAGGGATGGGACGGTAGAGAAGAACAGGTCCCCAAGGAGGAGACTGGAGTCTTTCCACACAACAGGTTCCTTAGGGTGGGGTTGAGGTAGTAGGCGGCAAAGGATTTTGTCGGGGCAGAAGCAAAGCCCTCAGGGGATTCCACCAAAGCTTCTCTTTTTCTTTCATTGGAGTTTTGTGCTAGAGCTATAAACACTCCAAAATGAGTTGAGATCATTAGGGAAGCTCCACTGATCACTGGTGAAAAAATATAACAATTAAAACCAAAAGCCTCAGAGTGGGAAGCTTGGGGAGGTGGACAGGGGAGGAGATGGGAACAGGGATGGCTCTTAATACTTAATAACAAATACTAATAATGGCAGAGAGTCAGAGACTAATTAAAAGTTTCTAAAAAGAGAGACTGAAAGACAGAGAGAGAGGAATTCATCTGTAATATTTTGCCTGAGTGGAATCAGGAAGCACTGTGGCCTAGAGAAGGAAATGAAGGACAAGGAAGCTGGCATTTGGGGATAAGGTCCAGTCTTGGGTGACTTGAGCCACGTTGGCAAGCATTTTCATCTTGATGAACCTTTCTCATGAGCAAAGTGGTGCCCTGCTTTCTATCTCAGTGGGGTTAGTAAGTAACAAATGTGCACAGAATCACGCTATATAACATGAGCAAACTGCTTGCTTTCCTCCAAGGAGAAGCATTGCCTAAGAGTTGTTATAAATGACCTCCAAGTCCTTTGCAACTTGACAATTTTATGTTTCCACTAAATAAATAAATAAATAAATAAATAAATAAATAAGATTTCTGAACTGGTATTTCAAGTAGATAGAAAAGGTAATGGAACTTGGAAATTAAATGAATTTCTTGAAGGACTTTTGCCCCAAATATAGTGTGTGAATTTTTTCCCATTAGACATTCATTTCTTCGGTGTAATCCTGCATGACTGCATCTTTCTCTAATGACAGCGTAAGTAGATGATAAGTCATCTTATCATTACTTCACATTAACAGGCTAATACTTTCCTAAGCAAATGGTTTTATGGTCTGCAGAAAAGGAAGTACTTGACAAACTGGACATTTGTAATAGCTAGTGTAATGCAGGCATGAGTAGGGAGAGAGTTGCCAAATTAATCCACCTCAAAATATAACTCGTGAAGCATATGGGCAGACAGAGAAAATAAATAAATAAGAGACTGTTGAATGCCCACTGTGTGTCAACTGCCTCAGATGTGTAGCTCCCTTAATGTGCATTAAAAATCAAAGAGGCAAATATCTTACAGAGGGAATTTTAAAGGCAGAATGAATTCATAACACACCAGAAGTCAAAGGACAAACAAGACAGGTAAGAATTGACTCCAGAGCCATGTTCCTTGTCCCCTACTATCCTGACTACTTTCCTGCTTCCCGTGCTCCAGGCCCCAAGAGACTTCCAGAATCACTAGTCAACCGCAGCCCAGCAAATGACTCTAGAAACAGACAATTTATAGAATGACCTGATTTTCCAATCTGTATTTTTGAAGCTGTTTCTTTCTTTTGTTACTCCACACTCAATACATTCCCATCTTCTTTCTCCTTTTAAATTCCCTAATTGGTTGGTGGGTGCCTCTTCCTCACAAGAAGTTTTTCTAGACAGCACGTGGCACTCAGTTTTGTGACCCAAAAATCAGCTGATCAGTTGTTAAAAGTGAAGATCCTGAAGCCCCACCTTAGGAGCCCTTCCTGGAGCACAGAATAGCCTGAGGCAGGTGTTAGATGAAATCTGAGTTCAAATCCACATCCTGCCATTCACTAGTTCTGTGAATTTAACACATTTTCTCAAACTGCCTGAGACCCAGTTACATCACCTATAAAACTATTGTAAGAATATTTGCCTCATGGCATAGCCCTTGACAACAAAATGAGGCAATATATTAACTCCTGGCTAAGAGTAAATGGTTTGTAGCAGTGGAGTAGAGAAGCAGCGATGTGCAGATGTTCAGTGGAGAAACACTGGAGCCAGACTGCCTGGGTGCCAATCCCAACTTGACACATTTGCTACCTCTTCAAAGTCACATGGAAAAAATAAATAAATAAATAAAAATTAAAAAAAAAAAGTTAAATGAATGCCTTAACCTTGCTGTGCCTCGGTTTCCTCATCTGCAAAATGGGAATATCATGAAGCAAAATGAGAATATCAAAGTACAAAGTCAAAATACAGTGTTACCTGCCTCATTCGGTCACTCTAAATATTAAATATGGTGATACCTATGAAGAGATTAGGACCCTTACAGACACTGGCTTCTATTACTGATATCTCACAGATAATAGTTTTCTAAGGATAGGAAACCCATCTGGTTCTCTGTGGCATGAAGTCCAGCACTGTGGGCAAAGGAGTTACTACCAAACACTGTTAAATAAAAAAGGAGCCAGTGTTGGGAGTACAGGGTATCTGAACCCAGAGTCAGACTCTTACATGATGTTCAAGGTTCCAGAAATTAAGCACATGCCTGGCAGAGCCTTCCTCTACCAACTTTTGCCCTCTTCTAAAACCAAAGCACATTCCAAGGGGGAATTTAATCCAAATGCTTCTTATTTACTCATTTACTCTTAAACCATCCAGATATTATTGGATAAAACTGGATAAAACTATTATTGGATAAAACTCTTTGGTGCCTAAAGAGAAACATGGAAGAATCACAACATGACTTCTTGAAAAGCTTTTTCTGCCAGACAAGAAACCACATGTTGGTAAACAAACTTGTCAACCAAAGTGAAATGAGGGATATTATCATCCTGATTTCTTTCCACATTGCTTGCGCTCTGTTTCTCTTTTCCCTTCCTTTGGTCTATGTGTTTCATTCTCTCACCCCTATTTCAACTACACCTTGAGGGTGGGTAGATTTTGTTCTCTAATTGTGCAGCAAAGAAAAATAGGTCTGACACTTGTTTCTACATATATTTGTATAGGAAGAAAAAAAATGCCAGGAGGCATTCTCATGTTCATAGGCAGATAATTGCATATTTAAAAGATCTCTATAACCAATCTAATCTCGTGGTTTTCATTAGGAAGTTTTAGCAGAAGTGTGGCACACAAGGGAAACCCTTGGACTGATGCATTCACCTGCACATGTAGATGTCCAGTCTACAGTATTTTGAATTGACAGTAAGACAGACTGGCAACTAACTCTGTAATTTAAGGCAGAAAATGGAAAGGGCTTAAGAAAGGGACGATTGTTCTACATAGATGCAGAAGAGGAAGGGGTTCATTTTGGTAAGTTTGTTCACTAAATGTTTTAAGCAAAAGCCAAATATGGAAGGTTTGATAAAGAAGGAGTAGGATTTCACACAAAGAATTTGGCTGAGCTATGGATTGGCAGAATAGTGAAACTAAGACCAAGATGCTCAAAATGGCAGACAATATGCAGGAAATAACCTGTGATTACACTGAATCAGAACAAACTCTGTGAAACAAACCTCTGAATAAAGATCAACTTTTTAATATAAAAGTCACCCAGGCCAAAGAGCATATGTGGATTGAGTCCTGTTTATACTGGCGTCAGCCTGATGGTCCTCCAAATTCCAAATTTGGCTTGATTGCTACCAGTAATAGGAAACTCAGTGTCTGTCCAAATAGTCCTTGGCATGTTTGGAAACCTATGATTATTACATGGAATAAATCTTCACCTGCAGCTAAATTTTTTTCAACGTTTATTTATTTTTGAGTGAGAGCGTGCAAATGGGGAAGGGACAGAGAGAGAGGGAGATACAGAATCCAAAGCAGGCTCCAAGCTGTCAGCACAGAGCCCAACACGGGGCTCAAACCCATGGATTGTGAGATCATGACCTGAGCCAAAGTCAGACTCTTAACCAACTGAGTCACCCAGGCACCCCAAACTATAGCTAATGCTTTTGCTAATCCACAAAATTACAGAGAATAAACATAAATGGTATTTCCTTATAAGACTAAAGATATTTAAAGGAAATAGTTATTTATTTATCTATCTATCTATTCATTCATTCATTCATTCATTCATTCATCATCTCATTAAGTCCATGCTCCAGATTCTGAACTAATCATGGGATGGCTGATGGTGATCAAACAGATCCAAACTCTGCCCTTATATAACCTTTGGCCCCATGAAGGATACACACAAGCAATGACAACACACTGTCCTGGGTGTATGAGGAGAGAGTTTCAGGTACTAAGGAATTACATCAGAGAGGCATACAATCCTGATTAATGAAAGGGGCATAATCCTGGTCTCTAAAATTATCTTGTTTTTCTACAGACTAAATCTCAATTCCTTCAATTCCTTTCCTCATTATCTTGTTTGCTTCTCTGTGATTACGTCCTAATGTGTCTCTTCTTCTTAAAAATTGTAAGTAGTACTGTGAACCCCATCTGAATAGGGAGTATTAATTATTTAACTATTTCTGCATGTTAGATTTCTAATTATGAAGGTTTGATTGGTAGCCAGCATTCATATTGGGTGACCATCTTTCATCATTATTTAGATTATACCTGCAACAAAACCCCAAAAAAGTTATACAGGCACACAGATGTACACACAACATACACAAATATATGCTTACATACAAATTTTAGTAATTATAAATGGTTGCAATTGCTTCTACCTCTTGGACTTTCTTTCTGTATTATTACATCCCCCATTTTAGATACAGTTCATTTCTCTAGACTGTTCGGGTCACTCTGAATTCTAATTCTGTCATCCAACATATGCCTACTGTCCTGTCATTTGTATATTTGATGATCATGAGCATTTACTCTTCATCCAAGACACTGACAGAAATGTTGAATAAGGCAGGACAAAGGACAGAGCCTGCAGGCTGTCACCAGTCCCTGTCCTCAAGGTTGGCATTGATCCATTAATTAGCGCTCCTGGGGACCATCTTTCAACCAGTTACAAATCCAGTCTATCATACCTCCATCAAGCCCCCATTCCTCACTCCTTTCTACAAAGACATCAGGGAAGACTTTGTGAAATGGCTCATGGAAAGCTAGATATGCTGTATCGACTTCCTTTCCCTGATCTACTATCCTAGACTATAAATACTCTTGTGTGAAATGAGGTCAGTCTGATTTGACTTACTCTTGGAGAGCTCACGCCATGACCAAAGTGAAAGCAGTACTCTTTCTGTATGATTAGAACTTCAGAATTTGGGAGCTGTAAAGGATTGTAGAGATTATCTCATCCAGGCTCATCATTCCACAAGTGAGTCTCAAGCTTGAAATAACTTTGCCCATGGTCACACAGCTAGTCAGAGCTTGAAATGTAGTTATAACTTATATTCCCCTTTTCACACTTAGGAGGAGTGGAATTGACTTTAGAAAAGCATTTCTCAAAATATATTCCATGCAATATTACTTCCAGGCTGAAAAAAAAAAAGTCCCCACGTTCAAATGCATTTGAAAGACGCTGTGCATTGCTGTGTTAGTGATTCACAGTTTTTTTCAATCATTAAATAAATATTTGGGGATTGTCCCCTATGCATCAGAGCCTATCCTATCTCTATGCTAGGCACAGGGATAGGACAGTGAATAAGATCTCTTACAGATTTCCTTCAAGGGGGAAAGGCAAACATCAAAAAACAAAATGGAAAGACTACTATTGTAAATTCCTCTGAAATAAATTTATAGGGTGTTCTGAGAGACGGGAGGGGTGCAAGAAACAGCTGGAGAAATTGACATTAAATACATGAGAAAGCCCAGATAAGAACTATCTTGGCATGGCCAACGCAATGAAGGAATGGGGGAGGTTGTCAGCTATGACCTGAGAAGAACATATGAGAGCTAAAGAAAAAGTTGGTTGAAGATGTCAGAGGAAAAAATGAACACATGAACATAAAGTACACTGATGCATTTTGAGCAGGATAATGATCCAACTTCATTAGCATTTTGAAAATATTACACTGGCCACAGGATTGTGTGAGGGGATGAACACAGGAAACTGTCAGAGAAATCCCACAAAAAGTTCTGGAGTAGGGAAATTGGCCTCTTGAATATTGACCTATTGAAAGAAAAAAACCCTGCTCATCTCTTTACCATCCCCCCCCCCCCCCCGCCAACATTTTCCAAATTAATTTGACTACGGTATCATTATTTCAGTTATACCCTGTTTTACTCCATGAAATTCTGAGTAAGAACTCATTTTAAGAAATGCTGCTTTGGGATATCTCAGGCTCAAGTCACATTCCAGGCCCTTTGAAAATAGTAACAGAACTTGCTTCTTGCTTGATTTGGAGAATTCTATTTGTTTCTTATCTTTCCAGCAGATGATGTGTTTGTTTATGAGGGTCAGCCTAGTGCTAGCTGGATTACTTTCATTCAAGTTGCCAGGTGTCAGGCTTGGAAAAATACAAGCCCTCGAAGTAATTCTAATATATAACCGTGTTTACTTATGTAGGCTTTTGTTTCTCACCTCTCTCTACTCACCCTCAACTCACAATGCCGGCTGTTTCCAGCATAGCATTCTAATTGCTCATTCATTAATATTTAGCAAAACTAACTCCTACGTTAAAAGAAAAAATTACCTTCCAGACTAATTAACCAGCAATGAATTTCACATTTGGATACATTTCCATAGGCTGATTTCATCTTATTTTTAAATAAGGAATGAGGAATGAGAGGACCAGAAGGAGGCACCAAGGTGTCAACATGAAATAATAATCAAATTCAACATGCGTAGTGAGATTCCTGTATATCGGCTCTTTTAATCTCTGAGGAAGGGCTTCTGATCCTTGGATGTGCACATGGATTGCCTGAGGGCCTGGGTGAATGCAGATCCAGATTCAGTGGGTCTGAGTGGGGTCTGAAATTCTGCTCCCCAGTGAAGCTTGTAGACCTGGAACCACACTCTGAATAGCAGGGATGTTAAGGACCATGTCAGTTTTGCATTTCAGGGAATCTTCCCAGCAGGCGTCTCAGTAACAGAAAACCCCAAGCCCCACAGCATTAGCAATGACGTCATTTGTTATATCTCACACAATACATCCAGCGGTAGGGCGGCTCCAGCCGTGACATGTCAGCATCCTGGTAATGTCATCAAGGATGGGGGTTGCTCCCAGCTCCCCACTCAGCTCTTCCCAGCAGTGCCTTCATCCTCAGGCCACTTCTCCTAGTCAGGATGTGGATACAGCAATTTCACTGTCCCATTCAGATGTGATGACATCCAGTGGAGAATATTTCTCTTCTACAGTTTTCTCCTTAAGAACAAAGCAACCTTGGTGAGAGTCCCCTAGCCGATATCCTTCACATCTCATTGGCCAGATCTGCACCAAGTGCTCATCATTAATGCACAGGGCAGGTACTCCACCTTATACCCTCTGCCTATGCCCAGATCACCTGCTATTTATTGGGCAAATCCTATCTATGCCCGGATTCTTTCTCAGGAAACCACATCTCTGAGCCTGACGGTTGTCTCTGGAGTACACACAGGCTGGAAGTGCCTAAGAGTTGAAGTCCTGAGAAACAACCTGAAACAAGTGAGGGATGGGAACTAAAATCTGGTCTCCTCATCCCCTAGGGGGTAAATCCTGAGTCCTACAGAAGGTCTGCAGCAGTGATAACTTCCTGTAGCACACGGAGGAGGCTGGCCGCTGATTCACCCTACATGGCTTCTCACAGAATGACTCCTTCACAGTGATTCCCAGGATCATGTCCCACCCAATACACTACTTGATCCCACACCACATCCTGCGTTCTGTTCTTGGAAGAACAACTTTAAACAAGTTAAAATAACACAACCTGACCACCGGGGGAATGGGAATTCCCCAAACAGCTTAGATGGGTGGTTTGAAAAACATGAGCCCCAGACCAGCAGCATCAACCTTACCAGGAATCTTGTTAGAAACACAAAATCCAGGGTCCCTGCAGGATCTCTGGAGATGGAGTTCAACAATCTGTGTCTTAACAAGCCTTCCAGGTGACTTTGATGCATGACAGGTTTAAAAACCCCTGGTTTAAACAGAATATAGCCCTGGTTCTGAGGGAAGAGTCTCCACCCACGAATCATCTGGTCATGAAGACAATGGACAGATATATGAATAAAATCCTCGTTCTATTAAGGAGTGTTAGGCATGTGGGATGGAACAACAGATACTTCAAAACAACCATATCTGCTTCCCTGCAGTGGAGAGAATAGAAGCAAGTTGCCCCAAACATCAGAACTGGAAAACCGGAGAGGTGGGTTTTGAACTCTGGCTTATGACAACAGACACAAGGCTTCTTCCCCACTTTCCACAGCCCTGTGGTCACTGAGGGATCTTGGGCAAGGCTGGAGAGGGAAGGCCACCAGGAACAAGATTCTCCTTGCCAGAAGCCATAGCATGTGTTCCTTCAGTGGCAATAAATCCCATGAAAATGCAGATAGATAAAGTGTTCTGACATTTATATCCAGCATGAAATACACGAAAATAATAAGAGGAGAGGATAATAGTGCAACATGAAGCTTTTATTAATGTTAGACTAACTCTGTAGGGGAAATGGCTCATTTTATTGCTTTAATGTCAGGCTTTCTCCTTTCCTCCAATGGGCATAAAACTGGGCTGCCTCTTATTTTCAATCAGTAAATGGGAAAGCAGTTATTGAATGCCTCGGTGTGTCTAGAAGGACTGTATAAGCCATGGGGATATACAGAAATGCAGGAGACATGGCTCCTCTCAGGAGCTTATGATTCAGTTGGGAAAACCACACAAATAGACATTCAGATTTAACATCTACTGAATGAAAGAAATGTTCTGGAAATTATGTTGACTGATTTTATACCTATTATTTTATTTAAAAATATATACAAATTAATAAATAAAGAATACCACATTAAGACAGAGTATAACCAAGTGCTAACTTGTATTCAATATGGATTCTATGGAGAGAAAGACTATCAGAAGTGTAGCTCTATCATTAATTTGCTACATGATTGTAGCTAACTCATTTCCCTCGTCAGATGTTTCCTATCTAAAATGAGGGCATTGAACCAGATGAATGCATCCCAAAATTACGTTCTGTGGAAAATTCCTGTTTAGGATATTAATAGGTATGCAACATGAAAAAAAAAAAAAAAAAAAAACGTTGAGGGTTGGAGACAGTGGTGGAAGACACAAACATTTAGAAACACTTTAGACACATGTTCAACAAAATTGAGCAGGCTTGTTTCCCAAAAGACCTCTCAGAACCTTGAAGATGCTTCTGTGTTTTGGGAATCTACAAGAGGAAAATCTTATTTGTAGCATATTATAAAAATGTTTTATTATAAAACCCACTACTATATGGTAGTGAGTAACATCCTTTAATATGCTCCAGAACCAGAGTGGAAAATGCTGGAAATCCAGCAACATGGTCCTGAGGGATGGCGGCTCAGGTCAGCTCACTAGGACGATCTTTAAAGAACAACTCAAGTTCAATTCAGGGAACAGAAAGGACATTCACAGTGAGGATAACAGCATTAAAAAACAAACAAACAAACAAACAAACAAACACAACTTGGGATGATGTTTTCCTTCACTAAGACTATAGATAGTAACATAGCTTACATTTGTCCAATAAGTTCACAATGCATTTTCAGATACATTCACTAATTTAAAAACCCTGGCAACCCAGATTTATCTTTTTGTTCTCCACTTTTGTTTTTCTCAGTGACAAAACTGATGCTTGTAATGGCAGCATCTGACTTTCTCAATGTCACCTATTGTGTTGCCTCTCCCCTGACCCCTTCACTTTTTGTAGATCTTCTTTGTTTATTAAGGTTTCTGCATTTCAGAGTATGCTGGGTTTCTGGCTTTGTTTTTGTTTTTCCACAGCGTCCTGCTATGTACTCTGCGGCCCAGCCCTGGTCATCAAGGACCCAGCGCCTTTAACATCATCTATTGACAATAAAGCCAATCCCACAGGCAGGAAGGCTGTTCATATGGAAACCTGACTGGGTTGTGCTGGTCTTAGCATATACCGCCTGGGTCTGGCCCTGGTGATACCACCAGCCGTCAGTCTGCTGTCTGTAAATACCTCCGATACTGCATGAGTTAATTGCTGCATGTTTATAAAGCTCTTTGAGAAATCAAAGTTCTGCCTTGTAGGGAGGGTGCTCTGAAGGCAGATGTCTAATGGGAGAAGCAGGAAGTCTGGGGCTGGGAAACCAGCTGGCTGGGCTCCGTCCCAGGTTCTGCACCCTCTTCCTGGACGATGTCGGGCAAGTCACGCCTCTTCTTCTAGCCTTTTTGTCTCTTTGTACTTTTTTTTTTAAAGGAGCTTTCTAAGGCTCCTTTCAGATCTCACGTACATTTATTTTTTAATGCGAATTGACCAAGTCAAACTCAGCAATCAATGAGGTGACCAGTGTCACATCGGATAGCCCTTGTGGCCATTATTTGAATGGGGGCACTTGAAACCCTCCCCACCCCCTTCTCCTGCCAGAGAAGATGAAAGCGTCATTTCTGACCTCCGCACTGGCCTTTGCCTTGAACTTGGCAGTGCCTTTCACAGGACCATTTCCAGCTGGTTCTTTGCCCCCCGGCAAGACCAGACTTTTCTGAAAGAGTGTAAACTTCTCTGAATGATATTTGAAAATAAAATATAATTGATTTCACAGCTCCTTGAACCTCTCCTATCAGGAATTGATCTTCCCCCCCCCTCTTCTGTTTTTACACTCTTGGAAGTGATTTGAGTGATGGCAAGTAGAAACTCCAATACATAAATGTTCCTCATCCTTTCTCCCTTTCTCTTTAAATCCATTCCTGATACAAGAGTGTGTGTGGGTGTGTGGGCAAGTGCATGCATTTGTACAAGCGTCCTTTCACATATATTCCTACCTATATTGCCTATGTCTATGAGTTCATCGATCTGCATGTACCGTATATGTACTTTTATATAACAATGTCTGTGTTTTGGGGTGTGGCCGCATATGCAGCAAATACATTTTATGTATGCATGTGTGTTTTCCATATGTGTGACTCTGAATGCAAGTCTGCATGTGTGTTTATGAGCATGCAATTAGCATACGAGTCTTTGCAGACGTATATATCTGTTTGCATGCTTGTGGTTTGTGCGTAAATGAGCCTATATATGAACAGATAGTTTTGTGTCTAGGTACCCGTATCCAAGTCTGTTATATCCACATGAATAGGTGTACGTAAGTGCCAATGTAGTCAGATTCCCATTTCAGAGCACACCTAGCCTTGCTATTCGCCCTCCTCCCTAAAGAAAGAATAAACAAAACTCAACTTTTCTTGGATGCACCAGACAGCTCCTGCCGATTTGGATGGTCATTATGAACTACGGAGTGCTCTCCTCTGCCAGCCCAGTATTAGCTGTCACTTCCTTGGGTAGGACAAAGTCACCCAACTGGACTGTATCCTAATTATCTGGCAAGGGAAGGAGGTGTGGCAGATGCTGCCGAGGGACCTGGTAACCCCCTTTCTCTGCAGCAGCCGAGGGACTCAGTTGGCTCCCCAGAAGCCACCCCTGGAGCCGGTGCTAGACTATTTTTGAGTGACACAAAGGCTAGTTTAACATGGTGCTGATTGAAATGTTGGTGTGGCAGAAGCTGTCGGTGCCAGACAGGCACAGCACACCTATTTTCTATCCCTGGCCTGCCTAGATCTGTGTGAGCGGCAGATCTGTGCTTCCTGTCAGTCAACCTGCCCGCTAGTACGAGGCAGCACTGCCAGAGCGGTCAGTCTATGACAGTGACGGCTGGTCGGGGAGAAATGGGACTCGTGTTCACATAGGCCTTTGGCTTCCTTTAGCAGTGAGAAGGAGCTTCCACGTAGGGACCTGCATCATGGCCCAGGAAAAAAACTGTAGACACTTTTACCAGTTGGAAGTAGAGTAAGACACAGAGACTCACCACAGATGAAAGGGCGGGGCCTACGCCGCCGACTCCATCTTGTTCTGTGTCCTTCACCTTGACCACACCTCCTCCCCTTGAGTAACCCCCCCCCTCACCTGCCTAACAGGACTCGGACCCTTCCCCAGGACCCTTCGCCAGCCAATCGGCTGAGGCCATAGCCATTACCTCACCAACTGCCCTAGGCCCCAATAAAACCTTTGTGCTTTTGAAACCCGCTCTCTCTCCCTGGTATCTCACCGCTGCGTCGGTGCAGGTAGGGGATTGAGCTCGGGCTAGCTCGAATAAAGGCTCTTTTGCTTTTGCGTCGGACTCGGCTCCCTAGTGGTCTCTGGGGATCACGAATTCTGGGCATAACACAGACACTGAGGATAGGCGGGCTTTCATGATCCGGGGAGTGGAGGTGGGGAGCTGGAACTCAGGTTTCCATTTGTCCACTAGTGGCTGCAAGACGTTGTACAAGTCACTTTAGACGGATCTCAGGACAAGATTGGGTTTATTCTCAAAATAATGACAAGACAGAGTGGGGTCTGGCCATACTCTTGTATGATGGGAAGAGTCCCGGCATCAATTTTTGGAGGCTATCTAGTCTAATTAGCACAATATGCAGAATGTGGTTCTGCCAGCCATGGAAGTTATAGCAAGATCAAGAAGACCCTGAAAAGATCAAGGTCTGGCCTGTTCCTGCTTTCCAGGTTCCAGTTCTACTACTTACTGATTATGTGCATATGGATATTTCACATTCCAGATATCCCAAATCAAGTTCACTCTTCTCTTCCCCAAACTACTGTAGCAACTACATGCAAAATGTTACCCAACCCAAACCTGAGTCGCCTTTCACTTCCTTGCCTTTGACCCATCTCTGACCACTCTACAGATCCTCCAGACTCTCCTCCTAAATATCACCTTGGTCCCTCTTCGCTACCACCACACGAGTCCAGCCTGACAGCATCTTCTTTTGCCCGGACTTTACAATGACCTCCCAAAGGGTCTTCCTGCTTCCCTGCCGTCCCCTTCAAACCCATTCTCCACACCGAAGCCAGAGTGACTATTTAAAAACCACAACTTTGGGAGCACATGGGTGGCTCAGTCGATTAAGTGTCTGACTCTCGATTTTGGCTCAAGTCATCATCTCACATTTCGTGAGTTCGAGCCCCACATTGGGCTCTGCACTGACAGCACGGAGCCTGCTTGGGATTCTCTCTCTCTGCCCCTCCCCCACTTGGGCTTCCTCTCGCACGCTCTCTCAAAATAAATAAATAAACCTAAATAAATAAATAAAATAAATAAATAAAAACACAACTTTGATCGTGTCCTGCTCTTGCTCAACACCCTTCAGGTTCTTTCTGTCATCCTTGGATAACACACAAATCCATTGGCATGGCCTGTGAAGATCTCCGTGATCAAATCTGTGTCCACTGCCTTGACTCTTCACATTCTGCTCTTCATGGCACATTCTAGCCATTATGAATGTCTTTCACGCCCTACAGTAGGTGATGTTCCCTCTCACCCCCCCCCCCCCCTTGCTATCACGTCTACCTGAAATAGTTTTCCATTCTGTCCATCTGACCAACTCCTACACATTTGTCCAGTTTAGGCTTTAACATATCTCCTTTGAGAGGACTATTCTGTGTCTCATTGCAGATGAAACACCGTTGCCAAATCATCCTGTACCAAACTCTACGTCACTTGTATAAACTCATTACATAGAATCAGAACTGGTTGCTTAATTGATAGCCTTCCTTACTAAAATTCATGCTCTTTTAGGGCAGAGGACAGGTCTGAAATATCCACTTCTGTAACTCTCTTGCCTAGTACAGCACTAAGTACATGAAAAGTGTCCCATAAATGTGTGCAAAGTAAACTAATAAATGAATATCAATCAATGCTATTTTACATAATGATGAGATTTTTTTGAGGTGACAATGGGCTTCGTGGGTCCAGAGCCAATGACCAAGAAAGAATTTTTAAAGACATCTTTGGTGCAAAAAGGTGATTTTATTGAAGACGGGGGACAGAATCCCTTGGGCAGGAAGAGCTGCCCCAGGACCATGGGGAGAGACTGGTTATATACTATGGAGTTGGGGGAGGTAAAAGTCCAGGGGAAGTTTCCAATGAGATTTTATATGCTAAAGAAGACTCTTAGGATACTGAAGTCCTAGCTATTGTCAAGCTAAGGTTGTTCTTCCCCCTAGCAAAGCATTAACATTAAGACAGTAGGAAGTTCCTGGGGAAACATTTTTACATTGTCTGCCTCAAGTATTTCTCAATGGGCTGCAGGTTATAAGGAAATTTAATTTTATCTGCCATTTCCTTCTGCCTTTGTTTCCCACATCACATAAGATTATGTTAAATTACTGTATGGGAAGGACTTCATAAATACAATAGAGAGTCTGAATGCAAGTTCCTGAGAGTAGGGACTTGTTTTATACATCAGTGTTACTCTCTTCACCAGGATAAAAGGGTCCAGTACAGGTTATCCATTAATATTTAATAAATTAAGGAACTTTTAAAAACATGATTATCTCATATCATGCTATCCACATATTTGGAATATATCAAGTTTATTAACTTTTTCTTCCTAAATACTTGTAACATCAAGGAAGAGTATATATGTCCTCACAGAACATCTGGAGATATGTCAATTTGGTGCACTCTAAGGAGGAAATCTCTTTCAAGTCTTAAGTTATAGCCCAAAAAACATGCAATTTCTCCATCATATACACAGTGTGTCTGTGTTTATTTTTGTATGTTTACCTTACTTGCCATGAGCAAAGCTAGTAATTGAGAAATATATGCTGTACATATTGTCTGGCTTTATGCACTTTCTGGCATATGGCCACATACCATTGCCAATAAGCTTATTTTACTTGGAGATTGAGTGAAACCCCAATGGCTAACTCAGGAGCCGTGTTGTGGCCAGAGATAAGATGTGGACTCTGTGGCTTGCCAAATATCAAAAACTCATTTGGGGATGAGGTTTTGGAAGTTTCTCTCTAGAATTATACACACACGGGAGGTCTCCTCTAAATGAATCCAGGAGCTGGCCAAGACAGGAGTGATTGTTCACTGATATCTCACAGCTATTAGAGTCCATACTCCTCCTGCAAATGTCCTCTCACTGCTATCCAGCCGCTCTCTCTTCCAGGAGCCTCCCTTCTGCCTTTTTTCTGTCTGCCAGTGGTAATTGCACACAATGACTCATGCCCTTTCATTTTCTCATGCATAGAACACAAAGCTTTTGAGGCCTCTTACATTATCCCCTTATCCTCACATACCCTCACTACTGAATACCATCTGCAAATTTAATTAGCCAGCAATTTATTCCCTTTGCCTAATCATTAATGAATTTGAATAACTTGATGAAAATGGGAAAGAAGAAACTTTCTCAAATGCTGTGTACAGAATGGAAAACTTTAGCTTTTTTTTCTTTCTTTTTTTTTTTTTTACCCTCTCCTGCTTACTGTTAAGGAGGGTCCAGAAGATGGAAGCCCAAGCCAATCAGAAGTCAGATATAAAAATACAATGAGGTTCAATGGGAGCTTTTAAAGTAGTTCTAAATAAAGAATACCAAGGAGCTTATCTAGAATAATACAGTTGTTTGTGACCTAAAGCTGTTGCATTCAGTTTTTTTTAATATGAAATTCATTGTCAAATTGGTTTCCACACAATACCCAGTGCTCATCCCAAAAGGTACCCTCCTCTGTGCTCGCTTCGGCAGCACATATACCAAAAGGTACCCTCCTCAATACCCATCACCCACCCTCCCCTCCCTCCCACCCCCCATCAGCCTTCAGTTTGTTCTCACTTTTTAAGAGTCTCTTATGCTTTGGCTCTCTCCCTCTCTAACCTCTTTTTTTTTTTCTTTCTTCCCCTCCCGCATGGACTTCTGTTGTTTCTCAGGATCCACATAAGAGTGAAAACATATGGTATCTCTCTTTCTCTGTATGACTTATTTCACTTAGCATAACACTTTCCAGTTCCATCCACATTGCTACAAAAGGCCATATTTCATTCTTTCTCATTGCCATGTAGTATTCCATTGTGTATATAAACCACAATTTCTTTATCCATTCATTAGTTGATGGACATTTAGGCTCTTTCCATAATTTGGCTATTGTTGAGAGTGCTGCTATAAACATTGGGGTACAAGTGCCCCTATGCATCAGCACTCCTGTATCCCTTGGGTAAATTCCTAGCAGTGCTATTGCTGGGTTATAGGGCAGTTCTATTTTTAATTTTTTGAGGAACCTCCACACTGTTTTCCAGAGCGGCTGCACCAGTTTGCATTCCCACCAACAGAGCAAGAGGCTGCCCATTTCTCCACATCCTCTCCAGCATCTATAGTCTCCTGATTTGTTCATTTTAGCCACTCTGACTGGCGTGAGGTGATATCTGAGTGTGGTTTTGGTTTCTATTTCCCTGATGAGGAGCGATGGTAAGCATCTTTTCATGTGCCTGTTGGCCATCTGGATGTCTTCTTTAGAGAAGTGTCTATTCATGTTTGCTGCCCATTTCTTCACTGGATTATTTGTTTTTTGGGTGTGGAGTTTGGTGAGTTCTTTATAGATTTTGGATACTAGCCCTTTGTCTGATATGTCATTTGCAAATATCTTTTCCCATTCCGTTGGTTGCCTTTTAGTTTTGTTGACTGTTTCCTTTGCAGTGTAGAAGCTTTTTATCTTCATGAGGTCCCAATAGTTCATTTTTGCTTTTAATTCCCTTGCCTTTGGGGATGTGTCAAGTAAGAAATTGCTGCGGCTGAGGTCAGAGAGGTCTTTTCCTGCTTTCTCCTCTAGGGTTTTGATGGTTTCCTGTCTCACATTCAGGTCCTTTATCCATTCTGAGTTTATTTTTGTGAATGGTGTAAGAAAGTGGTCTAGTTTCATCCTTCTTCATGTTGCTGTCCAGTTCTCCCAGCACCATTTGTTAAAGAGGCTATCTTTTTTCCATTGGATATTCTTTCCTGCTTTGTCAAAGATTAGTTGGCCATATTTTTGTGGGTCTAGTTTTGGGGTTTCTATCTATTCCATTGGTCTATGTGTCTGTTTTTGTGCCAATACCATGCTGTCTTGATGATTACAGCTTTGTATTAGAGGCTAAGGTCTGGGATTGTGATACCTCCTGCTTTGGTCTTCTTCTTCAAAATTACTTTGGCTATTCGGGGCCTTTTGTGGTTCCATACAAATTTTAGGATTGCTTGTTTTGGCTTCAAGAAGAATGCTGGTGCAATTTTGATTGGGATTGCATTGAATGTGTAGATAGCTTTGGGTAGTATTGACATTTTAACAGTATTTATTCTTTGTTGCATTCAGTTTTAAATGTTGTTTTCTCCTCCAAATACTCGGTAAGCAATTTTCAAAGCTATTCGGCCATTTGGGGAACATCTGCTTTTGTAATACTATCATTCTTGGGGAGGCACTCTTGAAGAATCTGGCTTCCTACTTTGATTGACCTGGCCTCAAATCACTTCTCTTTCACTGATTTCAGGGGATTCTTTTCCCTTCTGAATCAGCAAAGCAATTAGGTAAGCTGGTCCTTTCCAGTAGCAATTCCCTGGGGAATTTCTTCTGACCTTTGGGGAAAATTCCAAACCCTGGCACGAGAGAGAAGGTTACTCTTGTCTCATTTTCAGGTATTCCTCTAGAAAGTTTGCAACAACAAGGATGACCACGCAGTACACTGGCCAGTGTTGGATGCTTCCCCAATCTGGTGTGTTGAGTTTCGGGCACTTAGAGAAAGAAGTGTCCATAAAGAAATCCAGTGCATTTTTGCATCAATATTGTGTCTCCTACTACAAATCTTCCCCTTAACATGTTATTCCAAAGTATAAATGAATGTACATGAATTACTTGAATGCTATGTCACTAAAATATACAATGATATGAGGCAGTAGGAAGATAGCTGGCTATAAGGTTAGAACAAGTGATCTGTTCTACTTAATGCGCTGTGTGTTCTCTATTCAGCAATTACCCTGTCTGAGCCTTGTTTCCCTTCTTAAATTAAATAACATGATCTATCTATTTTATTTAACTATACTTTGAGCTAGGTAAGGAAAAAGTCTGTAGTTTGCTGATTTTTATATACACAGAGCTTACCACAATACAAATAGTTGATGATAAATTAGAGCTTATTGAATAGAATTCAAGAATTGTTTTGAGGCTAGCTTGAGGTACAGAGTATAAATAATCATCATCACTGTTATTATTAATTGCTACAGTCATGGGATTGACTTTTAATGTTAACTGAGAGGAATATGGAATATCTAGAAAATTTAAACTCATTAACCATTTCTAAAATGTATACCAAGTTTCTTGTTTTGTCAGCTTATTCTGACGGTACAAAATGAATCTTTATTTGTGATGGTAGCCATGTGACAAAAACTCATAGTCATGGTTAAGAATGTTCATTGATTTTGTATAAGAATGCAAATGATAGTTGCTGAGTCAAAATCACAGCCCTACACAAACATTTCATTACTCAAAGAGAATTAGATGTGTGCCATCCCTGGGGGCAAAATAGCATATTGGAAAGTGACATCAAGATTGAGGTCAGAAGATGTGAAGCATAGTAATTGCTCTACCAACAGTCACTGTGTTACCTTATTGGATAGGCAGAATTCTACGATGGACCTCAAGATTCCTACTGCATTGTACACAAACCCTGTGTCATTCATTGTCTTCCTATATGTAGGTAGGGTTTGTAATTATGATGAGATATCACTCCCATGATAGGTTACATTATATGCCAAAGGTGAAAATTTTCAGGTGTAATCAATGCCCCTAAGAAGCTGGCTTTAAGTTAATAAAAGGGAGACCATTCTGGGTGGGCCTGACCTAATCAGTTGGCTGCTCTAAAAGATGGTCTAGAAGTTAGAGGGATTCAAAGCAGCATAGATGCTCTCCTTCTGGCTTTGAAGTAGCAAAGTGCCTGTTGTGGAGAGGGTCTTGTGGTAGAAGATCATGGGCAGTCGCTAGGAGCTGAGGGCCTCAGTTCTATAACCTCAAGCATCTGCATTCTGGCAGTAGCCAGTAAACATGGAAGGAGAGCCTGACCTTCAGATGATATCACACTCCTGACGTGATTTTAGCCAGGTGGACTCTGAACAGAGGACTCCTCACTGACCAAACCTGTGAGATAAGTGTGTACTGTTATAAGCTACTGAGTTTGTGGTCATTTATTACGTGGCAATATAAAACTCTTACACCTTGGATAACTTATTACCCTTGTGACCTCAGCATTAAGAGTCAAGATCATAACCTCTTCTAAAGTTTTGAAACGTGTAAGAACTAGCCCAATACAAGATATATTCATCATTTGTATTCCTCAAGATTTTGCTTAAATTCCATTTTCCCCCAAACTTGCCATGTACTAAATCAAACCTTTCAGCTGCTTCCTCCTTTCTACTAATTCCCAATTAGCTTTGCCACATATGGTTCATCTCTTGGCTGATAGCTTCACCAACTTCCCAGCACCTAAAGCTAAAAACCTCAGGACCTTACTCTTATCTCTTCCTCTCTTGATTCTCCCACAAAGAATAAATTGTCAACTCATCCGAGAAGCTTCCTGCATCCCTGGCCTCTTTTGTGCTTCCCTACTATTCATCTGGACAACTGCTAGGGCCTTCTTGCAAGACTGTCAATGCCCATTTGATCCATTTTTTCATTGCTGTAAGAAATATCTTTACTAAAAAGCTGCTTTTTTCACTCTCCTGATGAAACATGCCTAAGGGGTCCTGCACGTGGTACTTTGTGTTCTTCACTATCTGGCTCCAGTTCTCCCCTCTCATTTCTCCTCATGTTCCTGGTATGCCACACTTAACTTTCCATGAATATAATGGCTTCATTTATGTCCCCATCCAAAAGAAGATGCACTGATGTCCTAATCCCCAGTAGCTGTGAATGTGACTTTATTTGGAAATAGGGTCTTTATAGATGCAATCAAGCTAAGATGAGTCATTAGCATGGACCTAACCCAATGGGACTGGTGTCTTTAGAAGAGGAACATTTGCACACAGACACACACACAGAAGAGAATGTTGTGCGAGGACAGACACATGGGGAAAAGACAGCTGTGAAGACAGAGGCAAAGACCGGAGGGATGTGGCCATGAGCTAAGGAGTACCTGAGGCCACCAGAAGCTAGAAGAGGCAAGGAACAATCCTCCCCAAGGGGTTTTGAAGGAACCATGGCCATGAAAACACCTGAATTTTGGATTTCGAGCCTCTAGAATTATGACACAATCCATTTCTATTTTAATCCAGCAGTTTGTGTACTTCGTTATGGCAGCTCTAGGAAATTAATTAAACCATATCTTCAGATAATCATTCTAGGAGAGCCTCAGACCAAGTTTGTTCTCTTTTCTTAATTTTCTTAGAGCAGGCTTTCTGGTCTCTGTGACAGGACTTCTTACAGTGAATCGTTCAGTCATAATTATCTTGACAGTCTCTTGCACTAGATTGAAAAGGCTTTGAGGTCAGGGATTATGTCACACAGTTCTTCAACAGATGCTTGTTGAATTAAAAAAAAATAAGAATATAATTTTTTCCAGCCTCATATACATAGTGGTACCTAACTTTAGAAATAAAATGTTGTTGTTGTTGTTGTTGTTGTTTTAATTAAGTTGTCCTTTAGACATCTTGTATCATCGGGTTGTTATTCCCAATTTATAGATGAAGAAATTAAGACTCCCCAAATGTTGGTTTTACTTACCCTTTTGCTCCTAGTAGATTAACAAGCCTCCAATGCCTTCCAGGGTCTGGCTATCAGTCTCTCTCAGGTATCACTAAGCCACATCAATTTTGGGGGCTGAGTAGTTTTTTGATGATCATACGTGTGATCAGCGGATAGAAGTTATAATGGAAAGTTAAAAAAATTAATAAAAAAGGCTTGAGATGAAGTATGTCATATGATCCTTTTGAGTAAGTCCAACATTTATCACCATTTCATTGATATGGTGAGTGAATTATATATATGGCATTATAATGATGTAATGTCTTACAGTCCTCAATGGCTTGTGGAGTTGAATGTTCCATCTGGGTGCAGTTTATGGAAGCAAGAGAGGGACAAGAATGAGAGCAGAGTCATTTGGTACACTGTTCAGGGCTTCTCCCAGCTACAATTCCTTCATATTATCGCCATTATTCAAATTCAAATTATAGGCAACATACATTTACTTGGACAATGGAGAAATACTTCATGGGAAATAAACTTATTTTTAAAAACACAAGTTTTGTGGTTTTTTTTTTTTTCTTTTTTACTCTACTGACTCTTTGTCTCTCTGTATCTGTGTCTGTCTGTATCTTTCTAACTTTAGTGTTTGGGCCTTTACAAATCACCCAATCCAATTGAGTCCAATTTCCCAACATGCAAATTGGGAAAACCAACATCAGTGTGTTGACATGAGAAAATATGGTTGTCTATGCTGTTCCTCCCTGAAGATAAATGGGGTTGATGGAGAGCTTTCTTTTCCTATATGAATGACTTCATGCCCTAAGGAGCTGAAGTAAACAAATAAACCTGAACATGGCTTGGCCAACATCAGTCTTCCAAGTAAAAGTCCAATATGCAGCAGGCAGCTAACAAATGTTGAATGAGTTCAGGTTTTCTCTTTCATTTATGCGCTGGCATACAGAGAATGGTAGAAAATAAATTTTTGTGCTAAATAAAATTTTATTTTGACATTCAATGTCATCATGTCCATCTAGATATAATAATAAAAGCAACAGCAATAATGACATAATGGCAATGGAACAGTAACTGCATCAAAAGTAACAGTTAACAATTACCAACCACTTATTTATGGATGCTTTTTTTTTTTCTGCATAAAACGAACTTCCTAATTCCAAACATGAAATGAGAGCAGGTGCTTTCCTTCGAATCCAGTGGACTCTTACGCTGAACACACAGACCGTATCCTTCCCACAGATATGTTAAACTAAAGCATGCCTTATCGCCATCTCCCACCATTTCACTGAGGAGAAGGAGGGCCCTATGTCTAGGATACGGGCTAATTCTTACCATTCTGCGTTTGCTGATGCCAATGAGGAAAGCAGATGAGGTTCATCTTCCAGAGAGCTTGTGAGCTCCCAATGAGTGTGGAGCAGGTTCCGGGCAGTCACTAAGTACAGGTACAACAGTTGTGGCAGCCACAACAGAGACAGAGTAGTGGCTCATGCTGTTTTATTAGTCAGATTAGGCGATAGGAGGCTGCAGTAACCATTGATCCTAAAAAAAAGATCAGCGGTTTGAAACAATAAAGTTTATTCTTTACTCATGCCATATGAACACATCTTTTTGGAGGATTTCTGCTCATATTGTACCAAAGCTCATGAAGTTCCAACCTTACCGAACATTGCTGGCAGCAGTAGAAAGAAGGAAATGGACAATCGCACACTGGATCTTCATGCTTCTGCTCAGAATTGATACAGCTCACTTCTGCTGACAATCCATTTGCCAAAGAAAGACAAGTGGCCATTCCTAACTTCAAGACAGAGAAGAGGTGGTCTTCTTGGGTGCTTGAAAGAGGATTTCCTCAGAATAACTGGTAAGTAGCACTGATGTCTACTATGCCTGAGACATCAGGCTTTCAAGGAGCGGGGGCCAGCAGGGGCACTATGCTTGCGGTCTCCAGTGGATCTACCACTGTTTTCTGTTGTGCTCATTCTGACAGGGCTTTCACAACCAATTCCAGAAAAACTGCGTTTGTCAAGGGCACCACATCTCTAAATCCAAAGGCCAGTCTCAGTACTCATCTCGGTTGATCCACGAAAACTGTATGACATCTATTTCTCTCAAGCACTTTATTTTATTTTAATTCCAGGTGAGCACACTCCTGGTTTTCCTCTTATACTATGGGCTTTTTCTTCTTAGTTTCATTTGTGAGTTCTTCCTTGTCTCCCTGGCCTTTTAATCTTCCAGTATTCCAGGGCAATATCAGTGGCTTTCTTCTCTGCTCTAACTAAACTCTCTCATTTTGTGATCGCATCCAGTGTCTTGCTCCCTGTGGGCTGGATAATCTTAAATGCATACAGACAGCCTTTAGTTTCTTCCCGAAACCTAACTTTCTACGGTCATCTGTATATTCAATATCTCCAATTTGTCATGCCTAAACCAAAGTCCTAATCTTCCAGTCCAAACATGCGCTCCTATATTACTGTTTTCGGCAAACTTTGTTGTCTTAACCTTCCAAATGTATCCAGACTGAATACATTCACTGCTACCAATCTGGTCGAAGTCGCCACATTTGCATTATTACATTGTCCTCCCAAGTGATCTCCCTACTTCCACCCTTGATTGAACCACTCCCTGAGTCTATTATCTCACATTAACCAGAGTTAAGTGCAGACTCCTGCAGTGGCTTCCCATCTCAGTCTTTGTTGCCCCTAGAGTCACATATATTCTGGCCTCTCACTGTGTCCCTGACTTTATTTCTTATTTGCCTTCTTCTCTACTCAGCGGCAAACCCGGCAGTACCTGACTGATCCTTTAAACGCTCTAGAAGTGCTTCTGGAAGAACCATTGAGCTTGTTGTTCTCACTTCTTACCATGCCTTTTCCTGTTACTTATGCACAGCTCCCTCCTTTCCTTCTCAAGGAATGTGGCCTTGCCTGACCTCTCTTTAAAAATTTTAACCCCTTGGGGAGCCTGGGTGGCTCAGTCAGTTAAGTGTCTGACTCTTGATTTCAGCTCAGGTCATGATCTCACAGTTCCTGGGATTGAGTCCTGCATTGGGCTGTGAGATGACAACAGGGAGCCTGCTTGGGATTTTCTCTCTCCCTCTCTCTCTCTGCCCCTCCCCCACTCATGCATGTGTGCACTCTCTCTCTCAAAATAAATAAATAAGCTTAAAATTAAAAAAAAAATAACCTCCTTTTTTTTGCCTTTGATAATCCACATACCTTTTTCTTATTTTATTTTTCCTTCTCTGGAACTTATTGCTTTTAAAGTACTATCTCATTTACCTATTAGTTTTGTTTATTGCCAGCCTCTCCCACTAGATTTAAGATTCCTATCTGTTTTGTTGACATGTGTACTTCTAGTACTTAGGAAAATGCCTGAGCCCAGTCGACTGTCTATACATTTTTTTTAACTGAATGGATGGATGATCATCAAATGAATGAATGAATTAATGAATGAGGTTAATTTGTTGTAGTCTAGCTTTTTGGAAGAACAACTTAAGACTAAAGGACTAGTCTTCCCATGTACAAGTAATCCATCAATCTTCATTAGTAATACCACTAAAATCCAATTTCCCTCTTATTATTCAAGCATAGCATATGCAGTGAAATCTAAACTATGGCACTATAACAAAATCACATCATATTATGTATAATACCTAGTGTCTGTGGGCTAAATATATTTTAGGGAATGGTCTCATGACTCCAGGGAGAAGAAAGCCTCATTTCAAGATATTATTTGATTAGATGCTCTGGACCACAAAGGGGAATTATCTTGAGGATCCCTATCAACACAGTCTGGCATTTTACTATTACTAATTTATTCCTCAAACGAACCTAGAGATAGGGTTCTGGCATAACTTTAGTTAAATCCCTTTTATGTCTCCCCTAAAACAGCTCACTGATGATCTGTCATACAATTAGAGCTTATTTCCTCTCTTTGGAGGAGAAAGGGGGGGGAGGAGAGATGAGATGAGCAAAGTGTACTTACCAAGAAGAAAGCTTTGTGTCCTGTCCTTTTTGCATATATTAAAGAAAAAAAAGAATATGTAATGCTTACCATGTTCCTGTGAGAACTGTTGTCTTTCTAGAAAATATGCTTAGTGTATGTGGACAATGTGGCTATCAGAATGTATGTACACAGGGACTTGCTCAATGAGGCTGCTGCCACAGAAAGAATAAGCTGGAGTTTTCAGGGATCCCATAAGTAACATCCCATGATTTTCCTGAGTGTAGTTATATGGAGAAAGAGACAAAGGAATCAAACAGACATCAAAGTGTTAATGCTATTAGAAATAAAGTTGTATTAGTAAAGGTAATCTCATCTGCAACCACAATTGGGTTTTCTGAGAATTTACTTTCTAAAATGTATTACCAGCCCATTAGAAGTTCTGGGTCTATTCTATCACCCAGTTCAGACACAAACAAACGAGGAAGGCTCTGTCCTGACACTGTACAAGAGAGACCCGCAAAGGTCCAGAGCTGGTTGTGCTGAACTCCTCTGAAATCTACCAACAAGGGACTTTACTTCCGTTTTGATAATGGGAGAAAAAAATGTCCAGAGAAATCAGAAACATTTCCAGATTTTGGAAATGAAAGGGAAATTTTTTCTCATCTATGGGAATGTAAGGAAAGGGGATCTGTGTTCTTCCTCAGGAAAGAAAATTAAAATTCACCCTAATCAGAACTCACTGTTCATTATCTACAAAAGAGATACTAAAACAGGAGGAAAGCTTCTTGACTTTCAAGTCCTTATCCAATTGCAACAGAACCCTTTTGGATTCACCACTTTATACTTCCAAGAAATGTGTGTGCTATTCAGTGAGAATTTTTAATAATAAAAGAAATTTTAGTAGAGAGATGAAACCACCTGAATACATGGGCTGAATCTTGGGTGATATCTAGATGTTTTCTGATGGACTGTAGTAGAGAATGAAGTGTGATTGCAAAATACTTTGTCAATCAATATGTGTCACTTGATGCCCTTAAAAGTATGTTTCTTTCTGTATTACTAAGAATCAAATTAAGCCAAGCCCAGGTACAATGTCCCTCCTTATTTTGGCAAAACAAAACAAAACAAAACAAAAAACACAAAAAACAACAACAAGGAGACTCAAGTGTTACCCCATTTAACATGTTAAGAGACTGAAACTGAGGTTCACTGATCTGTTAGAGGACTCACAATGGTCTAAAAATAGATCTACAAGCTAAAACCCAAATCTTTACCCTTACAACTGATACCAATCTTCTAACCACATCTTCTTTCTTCTTCTTCTTCTTTTTTGGCCTGGTAAAAGAGTCTTCCCTGCTGGTATCTTTGTGTACAGGTGAATAAATTTCTCTTCAGCATCACAGTAGAAAAAGACATGGTGAGTTCCAATTTCGTGTACATGGAACTAAAGGCACTCACTAGTTTCACTCAGCTGAGTCATCGAGGTGAATGAACTACATAGTAAATTCCTTGAGCATATGGACTGAATCCATAGTGTCTGACACGCCATTGCTTAGATAATGGGTCCTTAACAAGTATTTTTGTCATGAATGAATAAAAGTTCTGTCTTGGATATGACTGTGGTTTGTGATGGATTGTGAGAGATTATTGTGTGAAGTTTTGTGGGACAGTTGCCTTATTATCTTCATTTACTTCATCTCCTGGAAGAACCTCTCCCTTTCCTTAACTCTCATTTTTCTCTATGATAAAGGACTTGATTCAAACATGTGGACGAATTTTGAAAACTAATTATCACTTACTTTCTGCCACTGTAATTTGCCATTTATTTAAGTCTCCCATATTCAAACATCACTCTCATTTTGGAAAACATAGGAAGCTCCCTTGGTCCCTACTGGGTAAGTATTGCTGGGAACCAGGGTATAGATGCAGGCACTTGGCCTAGGATAGGCCAATCAGATGGCCCCATCCATGACTTTGACTCCAGAAGGTTTGATGCAGAGATGCAAAGATGGTAAAGGAATCGTTCGCGTTGGCGGTGGCACCAAGAGTCCTGTAATAGCAGTGGCGGTGAGGGTCCAGTGACAAATGGCAACATCCAGAGTCCTTCCGCTGGCTGCAGCACTGACTTTCCAGGGCACATAGCCCCACAGAGGCACTTCCTGCTGCTTAGCCTCTCATGGTTTTTGCATGTTTTAGGAGCCTGATTGATGAGTCTACAGTTGATTTTGTAAGCTACCCAATATCCTTGCAATAAATTGCTTTTATCACCAAAGTATTCATTCTGCTGTTTGCAACCAAAACCCATGACTGATACAGAGATTAGTACCAGCGAGTGGGTTATAGGCAATGGTCCCCAAGAAGAAAGGAGGAATTTATGATAGATTACCTGACCGAGTTAGAGCTGAAGGCAGTAGTAATTCTGTTAGAATTCAGGGAAGGGAATTTGGATGCTCATGGCAGGAAACAGTGCTACAGCTAATTAAAGTTTTGTCTGTGTGTGCCTCGAATGAAGTACCCATTAACATCAAAGCTTTGGGAACTGCACCTTCACAACCATAAAGTAGTAAGAAGGACAGGAGCAGCAGGGTGAGGTATCTACTCCTAATAGCACTTTAAAACCATAAAGAAAAATAATGAAGAGCACAAATCCCTAAGTTCTTAGCTCAAAACATGAACTAAAATCTAAGGACTTTCTATGAATTGAGAAACACAGAAAACAAAAGACAAACAAAACAAAACAAAATAATTGGTCTCTTCAGTAGCCACAAAACTAAAGTCGATGACAGATGAGATGTCAAATTATAATGTCAGTAGAATTAAAATCTTTATATTTCTTTTATATGAAAACTAGGCATTGATCTGTTTCAAATGGTCTCTGTTCTTACTTGTTCTCTTACCTTGGGGAAGTCAGATAGTGTAATGGTTAGTAATAAAGGCTTTGGAGTCAGAATACCTGGATTTATATCTCAATTCCACCGTATGATGGTAGTGTGAATTTGAACAAGTAGTTCAGGATCCTGTTGCCTCAATCTCCTCATCTATTAAGTGGGAATGGTAATAATATCTACCTCATACAGTTATCATGAAGTTTAAACTAGTTACTATATGGAAGTTTATCATAACACTGCCTGGAACGTAGTAGTAATCACTGAATAGACAGTAGCTAGAGCTACAGTGGCCATTGCTATCGTTATCACATTGGTGTCATTATGCTAAGATCTGCAGAGAAGGAAGTAGCAGGTACCACTCTGTCCTGACAAGAGACATGCATGTCAGAGGGTGCATAATAAGCTCAAAGAAATACATGGACCTTGGTGTTGTTTCTAGAGTTCTATGGATATCTCCAACAGAGCAAAGATCTGGTTAGGATTCCTTGTGCTTTATACCATTAAAAAAAAAAAAAAAGCAGGATGCTTCATTGACTTCTTAGAATTTTGAAGTAAAAAAATAGACAGATTTTATCTATGCCTCTCTGACTCATTTACTAGTGGTGAATTAGGCTCACTTTATGTGGCCTCTGGAAGAAGAGAAGGATGATTTGGGCCATAACCAGAATAGCATCCTAATCGGCACTTATGACCTCGTAGAGCCAGTGTTGCCACAGTTAGCACTGTGCTTCCAAGTAGAATGATTTCTTGTTAGGGTCCTGAAGAACTTTCAGGAAACAAAGATAGAAAGCTACATACAAGCAAAGGTTAATTCAACCATGCTACGGAATTCTGCCTTTGTGAAAAGGTAAAGTGTTTTAATGATTTAAAATGAGACGTAGTCTAATCATAAGAAAATAAATAGCTAAATACAATCTAATGCAAGGGAGAGGTGATTTAATAACTTTTAGATATTTTTTTTTGTTTTTCATTATGCCACCCACATTTTCTCTAATACCCAAATCATTTAGCAACCCAACGCTGGCCAATAGCACTTTATTTTCTTGTGGAAAGATGGAAAATGTTAAGATCTCAGTTGGCTATTCTCTTTCTTCTTTTTGGAAAGTACAATGTAGTAACAGAAATATATTCAATATGAAAAAAAAAAAAAAACACTTATCTGAAAAAAGTGAGAAATGGGAGGTGATCGGCTACTTGGAAGAAAATAGCAAGTGACCTCAAATTTGAGTCCTCACCATGAACTTGGGAATTTTGAAGTCGGTGATGTTTTTCTTCTTAAGGGAGAGGATGTTTCAAAGTGTGTTTGAGGTACCAATGACTTCCTAACTCTGGAGATATAAAGGCGAATTGCTGAAAACTTGCCATTGAATGTTCTTCCTTTGGTACATCAGTTTAAAGAGAGCCGCTAACATTGGTGATGTAAGCTTTGTCTGACTTACTTTGGCCTTCCAGGGCATTTGTTCAGTAGATCATGGCAGTGGTGGGGAGAGTGAAATTCCGTAAGAAAAAGAAACACAGAGACTATTTTCAATCACTGTCTCAGCATCCTGGGCTAAATGATGTGCTTAATTTTCTGTAAAGCCTATTTTTTTTTCACTCTCTTAATGTAAATTGCAAGGCTGGAAGGTACTTCGAAAGTTATAAAATCCAAAATCCCCCAGAGAGTTCTCCAAACCATACAAGCTAATTATAAACCTTGATTTTGTATTTTTTTACAAGACTGTGCCTTTTAATCAATGGATGAAAGTACTGTCTCTGTTATATATTAACCACAGTAGAAGAATAATGGTAACGCTAACAGAAATGTACTTTGGTATTGCTATGTCAAGCATGTGAGGCATTGAGCTAGCATTATACATCTGTGAGCACTTTACTTTAAGATAGGTGTTTTTTGGCCCATTTCACAGATAAGGTATGGTTCTTCACCACCACTAAAAACACCTGTCCTTCACAGAGCAGTACTTGAATCCCATGCTTGCTTCAGAGCTCAGCTCAAATTGCCACCCATCCCATCTACCTTCTGTAATTTACTCAGCAAATTTTTCAGTAAATATTTATAGGACACTTTTTTTTAATGTTTGTTTATTTTTGAGGGGGAGAGACAGAATTGAGCAGGGAAGGGCAGAGAGAGAAAGAGGGAGATACATAATCTGAAGCTGGCTCCAGGCTCTGAGTTGTTAGCACAGAGCCCGATGCAGGGCTTGAACTCACGAACTGTGAGATCATGACCTGAGCCGAAGTCAGACACTTAACCGACTGAGCCACCCAGGTGCCCCTTATTGAGCACTTTTTATAAGTCAAGCACTGTGCAAGGAAAACAGACTACTTGGGAGTGAAGAAAAAAATTCTGTTTCTAAACATGCGGTACGTATAATCTAACAGAATAAACAAACAGTAAACAAGCAAATGAACATGTGATTAGAATGACAATATGTACATTTTTGGAATAACCTTCAGCCAGTGGTCAAAATATGTGGCCAAGGAGGTGAACCTCCCCCTCCCTTAATATGCCTACTTGGGACTTTGGTGGAAATAGGAAAAATCCATCCTTTACTCAAGGTTCTTTATCGACCATCAAACTGGTATAATAAAGAAACAACTCAGTGATGGTCAGCAGCAGGAAGAGTACCCCCTAGGATTTGGAGGGTGGAACCTACAGAACTGTATCCTGAGGCTTTGAGATGACAAAGGAAACAAGTTGTCAAGGATGAAAATGTGTCTGCCACTCAGAGGAGGCAGAGGGAGAATATTCTGGATGAAAGAATAAGCAAGTATGAAGACTCTGAGATGGGGGAGAACATATGGCTTCGAGAAACCAAAAACAGGCCAGTGTTACTAAGGCACAATAAATCACAAAGAAATGGCACTGGGAAAACAGGAAAGTTCTCAATAAGAAGTGTGGCTTTACTTAAACTGAAAGGGTGCTTCACTGAGAGACTTTAAGCCAAGGGATGACAGACTCAGATTTGGGTTTTTACTTGGGTGGATAACTAGGAGCAAGATGGGTGTGATATGAACAAGGGCCATATTGCAACATCTGGTCAAGAGGAATCAGTGGTCTAGACTGAGTAGTGGCTTAACGTAATCGTTTCTACTTGGCATTTCCCGTACCAAGTGGTGATCTCTTAAGTTGGCAGGGACTATATTTTACCTACCACACAATTACCTGTTTTGGAACACTGGAGATGTGAAATAAGTGTTAGAATAGAGAAGGAAGGAACTCACTTCTCAACCTCTTTTGGGCCACAGGTTGGGCTCTCCTGAAGCAGGCATGGAGATGGGGCCTGACACACAGAGGGTTGATATTAGCAATCAACACTCATGAAAAGGAGGGGAGGAAAGCAGAACGGGGCAGAGGGAGAAGTTGGACAGCCATGCAAGCCCAACAAAACCCCAGCCCCCTCCTTGAGAAGCAGTGCCACCTAAACTGCCTGGAGAAATAGAATAAGTGAAGAGACAGAGAGTCACAAAGGACACTCCATGTTTGGGAAACAGTCCTGTCTCTGGACCTTACATAATGTGATCATATCTCTGAGTGCTTAGAAAAGTCATTGGCTCCTAAAAAGAACATAAGTCGAAAACCAGAATGTTTGGAATGGGACTTGGCAGTAGAAAAAGTGTGCTCTCACCAGAGACTGCATTAAACGAGTCATCTTCCCTCTAACTCAGTTTCCCCATATGCAAAATTAGAGACTTAAAACAGATGGCCTTAAATGACCCTCCCTATTCTGAAATTCTGTGATTTGGGGTAAGAAAACCCAGTTCAGGAAACCCATTACAGCCGTAGCTGTCCTTTTCCATTAGTCCAAATGCATCTAGACTCATCAAAATGGGTTTTGACTCGCAGGGACCAAATGTCTTCATTTAGAAGAGACGGGAAAGGCAGCCTTGCAAATTACACCATTTCTCCCACCTCCATTATGCTCCGAGCATTCTGCCAGTGCTGTTACAACCCAACAGCACGCAGCCAATTGGAGCAGAAAAGACAATAACCTTAATGGGAAGGAATTGGGAGCTGGGAGACGCCACAGATTGTATTAGGAGAAATGAAATAATATTTAATTTCCCTGGTCATAAATAATCTGTCTGCCCACATTATGAGCATATCAGAGTTGACAGGGAAAATAGTCACCAACATGGGAAAAAAGGTCATTATTTTTTCATTATTAGTGGGTAATAAGGGTGGGGGGCATATCAAATGTGGGGCTTTTTTTTCCCCCTGACAGATGGAACTGCAGTGGCAGAGGAGCTCAGAGGAGCTGGTGATCCTCACAATTTGTTAGCAAGAGGCAGTAACAATGATTGTGGCCATCGCTCACTCATACTGGTAAGGTTGTTTATAGGTTTCAGAGTTCTGCTACATTTGTTTCTTCAGGAGTACCTCACTATGTAAGAAGGGATAGTCATTTTCAAGGTTAGGATACTGAGGCTCAATGCTCGATTAACTATTTTGGCAGAGCAGTGACATAAAACTCCAGATTTAACCTTACTGCTTTCAAAATTTGGCTGTAACAGCAAACAACCTGTACCATTTATTTTTACCTTAATGTTTTTATTTAAATCAACTTGCTGGGGCGCCTGGGTGGCTCAGTCGGTTAAGCATCCGACTTCGGCTCAGGTCATGATCTCGCGGTCCGTGAGTTTGAGCCCCGCGTCGGGCTCTGGGCTGATGGCTCAGAGCCTGGAGCCTGCTTCCGATTCTGTGTCTCCCTCTCCCTCTCTCTCTGCCCCTCCCCCGTTCATGCTCTGTCTCTCTCTGTCTCAAAAATAAATAAACTTAAAAAAAAAAATTAAAAAAAAAATCAACTTGCTTTTTTACTCATATTTACTTTAAAGGATACTTTAGATGGCACCATCATAAATGGAAGGTTCTAATCAATAGTCTAAACTAGAAGTCCAGTCAATTCTCATTATTCATGGTAGTCATGTTCTAGAAAGTCTCCACAAATACTGAACCACTGCACCTAAGGGAAATAGAGGGCTAGGTTCCTGCAAGCCTCTGGTCACAATATTTTCATCAACCAATCAATATGTAACCTTTTTTAATGTATGTTTCTGTTTGTTCTTTTTTTTAAATAAGATATTTATTTATTTATTTTGAGAGAGAGAGAGAGAAAGAGAGGAAGAGAGAGAGAGAATGAATGATCAGGAGAAGGGCAGAGAACAAGAGGGAGACACAGAATCTGATGCAGGCTCCAGGCTCCAAGCTGTTAACACAGAGCCTGACACGGGGCTCAAACCCACAAACCACGATATCATGACCTGAGCCAAAGTCAGACACTTAACGGACTGAGCCACCCAGGCGCCCCTGTGTGTTTCTGTTTAAAGACACCTTATTTACTATGTATTGGTGATTGAACATGTATCATTGATTTAATATATATTGTTGATTCATTAACATTCAATTCACAGCCAGCAACACTGTAACTCATGCCTGAATGAAGCTTATCCAACATGTGTTTTCTCTGCAATGCACATTCTTGTACTTGAGTATACTAAATAGCACTTCAGCACAATCTTGAGGGGGGCATTTTAAACCATAAAACCACTAACAAAGACTCCACAAAAATGTGAAAATATGGCACCAAACAGACTATGTAATGGATATGAGTACAGCATAAGACCTGAAACAAGAAGGCACAGTGTCACCTTATTTTCTCTCAGCTGGCAACATATGTGTGGCGTGACTCAACTTTTTTTTTTTTTTACCACTCTGCAAAATCACTGCAAATATTGATTCTGGGATTACAAATAAATTTTTGTGAATAGGTGAATTCACAAATATGAATTCTGCATATAATGAGGACAGACTATAGCTTTAAAATTAAATATAAGGAAAACAACATTTGATTAAATCCTACCTAGATATTCTAGCTGGCCCTAATTTCTGAGTATGAAGCCTGTTTTTTTTTTTTTTTCCTTTATTTAAAAAGGAAGGTGAAATTAGGTGTTGAAGACTCTTTTAGCCCCAGACTGAGAGTTTCCTCTTGACTTAATCTGAAGGATTGGAATAAAATTAAAATGAAAATAATTTTCTCATCATGTGATTCACTTTTTCTTAGTGCTGGGTTTATGTACCACCTATAATCATTTCGAGAACCTTTTCAATCATCACAAGTATGACATACAAACGTTTGGAAGAAGCCAAGGGAACAAACTCACTTTTTGGGAAATGCTGTGTTAGAATATGAAAATCCCCCAGATGCCCTGACCTTCTGGTTTCCTCACAGCATCATGGTAGGGAAGAGAGCCTCCCCAGAGGCTGGCCCAGGAGGGTGCAACTAACTCCCAGTAATGACAGCTCATTGGACTGCTGAGCTCACTCTGCATTCTCTTCTCGTTCCTGAGAGAAATGCTTTTTACTTAAGAGATGTGCAAAAGGCTGAAGCAGACCATGAGAGTCAACTGGTTGACCCTGTCTCCCAGATATCTAAGAAATCTTCCAATGCTTAAAAAATCCAGAGAGATCAATACTGCTCCCCTTTCAAAATGTACTTCAGAAATAATGTCATTCCCTTGTTTTCTCTTATTGAGTTAAAGAGCTGAAACTCAGCAGAAGACAATCAACTTTGCCATCACTTTCTCTGTTGATGGGACAGGAACTTCTCTGGACCGGTTTCTCGTATCTGAGTCCACACACATTTTCTCTTTTCTCTTAGATAGATTTGCTCCAAACTGCTTTATATGAGCAACTGGTGTAACATGCAGCAAATACTTACTACATTTGTGTAGATAGTAGGAATTAAAGAGAAAATGGGATTTAAAGTGCTAGTCATAATAAACAGAGCCACACAACCTTAGTGACTTTTTATGATCAACACTGCTCCTGTAGAAAGAGAATTAACTAAGGTTGAAAAAAATAAATTCTATGTGCAGATTTGCCACATATTGAGGGTCCAAATAAATCACTTAGCTTTATCATCGTGGACGTGGCCAGTCCAGTGTACCAACCCAGAGTGACTCACTGCAAAGACTCAGGAGTGTTAACATGTTAACTAACGCTGCTAGTTATTATGTGAGTGACCAAAGAGAAATGTATTCAACCTCTTTCCCTCTCAGTTGTGTATGCAAAACTGATGCAGCTACTTAAGGAGACTGTTGTGAGTAGTAAATGAGGTGTTTTAAGTGCAATAAGGGTACAGAGCACCTAGGAAACCATTAGTCCACAAGAAATTCTTTTAATCTAATCCTCAAATTTCTCAGCAGTAATAGGGAAATTTTACCATTTGGAGGGAACTGGTACAACAGAATAGTTAGGAAAAAGGCTTTTATAGCAGGCAGGCTCGGGTTCCAATTCCTCTTCTGCTGCCTACTATCCACTCTCCACTATCTCCTACTATCTACTAACTTGGGGAAACTACATAACCTCTGTGAATCTCAGGTACCTCCTCAGCTTTATAGAATGATTATAAGATAGACTTACCAAGAAGTTGTGAGGATTAAAGCATGTAAAGCACTTAGTATGTGGAACTATGTAAAGGGACCAGTAAATGGTGGTTATTTGGAAAATTTATTTATGTATTTATATGTTGGGGTATTGATACCAACCAATCCTAATTGTCAGGAGAAACACCCCATGCTTTGTGGAGTCTTAAGAGCATCGCCCGTTAAAACATGCTAGAACTTGGCAGTCAAAGAATCATAAACTCACAGTTGAAAAACTTCTTGGTGATTATACAGGCCACTCCGTATTATGTGTGAGTAACCACAAAGATTAACTCAGGCAAATGTTTGCTTTGACTCTGTTTCAAAGCCTCTGATCATTCCAGGGGAACACTGGCTCTTTTGAGGCAGCCCATTCAGTTGTCTTGAAACTGTATGTTAGTTTGTTAAGAAGTTCATAATTATATCAGATGAAGTCTGTCTTCATGTGATTTCTGTCCACAGGACCTCGTTCTGCTGCTGCATACCAACATGGCGCCTCTGAACGCTATGTCAGCACTTGAAGGCTCCTGCCCCATCCTGTGGCGGTTATGAGTTAGGGGCTAGGCTTTTGGCCTAGGACACATGGGTTAAAACCAAGGCATGCTTTACTCTCTAACTGTGTGATGTTAAAAATAGTTATATAACTCATTAAGTCTCAGTGTCCTCAGTTTTACTATAGGTACATATACCCACCCTCTCCTCACACACACTGCTTCCCCCAGACCAAGTGGTAAAAATTAATGAAATGGTGCATTCAAAATTCGTGGGACAGTGCTTAGCACAAAACAAGCTATTTGCTAAGTTGTAGCCACGTTTTAACCATTATCATAAAATAAATCTAATCTTCCCTGATTTCCTTTGCTCCAGATTACGATCTCCCTGATTTCTAATTTTCTCCTTCACTCTCCCAGATTCTTTTCCCTGAATGTACCCTCTACAAGTGTGATTCAGAATTACTCTTTGTATTTCAGGCCCATGTGACCTGAATGCAGAGCAAAAGAGAACAGACATCTTCCTCCTGAAGTAGCCGAACATCAAGTTACTTTCATTAAAGTCACACCATGCCACGGATTAATACTAAGTTACAGTCAACTAATTCCCCAGGGCTTTCTTTTCTTTAATCTTCAACTTCTGTTACAAAAACACATTTCATCAAATCCGATGCCATAAAGAAATAAAAGCCAAGAGAGATCCCGTTACTTGCCCAAGGTTATGTCAAGGTCAGGCCAAGGTTTGAGGCCCAGAAAGCAGGCTGCCGACGCCCAGACCACTGTTGCTTTCAACCAGGTTGCTGTTTCTCACACTGCACTTCCCAGGGACAGCTTTAACAGCTTTAACTTTTTTCACCTCACCCGTGGGACCCAAAGGTCATTCTCAGTGGGAGAAAAGGGGTGGATTAAGGGAGTGGGAATGAGGCCCAGCTCAGCACAAAGTGGCTTGTCTCTTCCTGGAGGCAAGTAGCTTTCACAGGGGTAACTCCAAGGACTGGTGTCCACTGCCAACATGCTGTCACTGCCTCCAGACCCTTTGGCCTGGACAGCCCCAAACAGCCCCTACTCCAGGTGAAGTCACCGGGCCGCGAGACGTCTGATGTCTCTTTCTTCTCTGATATCCCCCTTGACACTCTCCACCTGAGGCCTCTGGATGCCCTGAAGAATGCCTCTGCTTTGTCACTCCTTCAGCTGCCCTCCCCAAAGTAAAGCATCGTTGGCTTCCCCTCCAGATTGTCTAACAGCTGCTCCTGATAAGTAACCAAGGAGCTGAGTTTCTGAAGGAAATGAAGCACAGCCGGCTGCTGGCTGTGGTTACTAGAGAAAGAAAGAGGAGCTCACAAAGTCCTCCAGTGGAAACTCAGGGGGAGAATGTTCGTGGTTAGCAGGGAAGGGAGGGCAATAGCAATCGAGGAACAGAGGTCAGATTCAAGGAGCAGGATACCAGAGACCTAGAGCGTAATTCCAAAACATTCTGATCATCGGATCTGTGGATTTCAAAACAATGAAAATGACCATGAATAAAAGAGGGGTAGTACATAATGATAAAGAGGTCAATTCCCTAGGAAGAAACAACAATCCAAAACATGTATATACCTAACAATACAGCTGACTAGAAATAAGAGTCAAAATATAGGAGGCGAAACTGATAGAGCTGAAAAGAGTAAGACACATATGCACTATTATAGCTGAAAAATTCAATACTGCTTTTTTTTTTAGGAGTTGGTAGATCAAGTAGGAAGAAAATCAGAAAGGAGAACGTTGACCTGGACAGCACTATAATCAACTTAATGGACATTTTTAGAGGATTCCATTAATGCCAGCACAGTACTTACACTTTTCAAACTCAGGAGGAATATGCACCAAGACAGATCACATTCTGGCCATAAAACACATATTAAAAAATTTAACAAATGAATATCATACACGCTAACATACTACATACATGCTGCTAACACACTACAACAGAATTGAGCAAGAAATTAATAGCTAAAAGATAAATTAGGAGCTCCCAAATATTTTGAGATTAAATGGTATCTTTTTTTAAAAAACTTAATGTTCATTTATTTTAAATGTTTGCTTTGATTCTGTTTCAAAGCCTCTGATCATTCTGGGGGAACACTAGCTCTTTTGAGGCAGCCCATTCAACTGTCTTGAAAATTAGTTTGTTAAGAAGTTCATAATTGTATCAGGTGAAGTCTGTCTTCTTGTGATTTCCATTCATGGGGAGGAGGGGCAGACAGAGAGGGAGACACAGAATCCAAAGCGGGCTCCAGGTTCTGAGCTGTCGGCACAAAACCTGAAGCAGTGCTCAAACCCACAGACTGCAAAATCATGACCTGAGCCAAAGCTAGATGCTTAACTGACTGAGCCACCCAGGTGCCCCAGCATTTTCTTTCTTTTCAGTTTATTTATTTTGAGAGAGACAGAGAGAGAGAATCCCAATCAGGCTCTGCAATGTCATTGTGGGGGCTCCATGCAGGGCTGGAATTCATGAATCGTGAGATCACGACCTGAGCTGAAATCAAGAGTTGGATGCTTAACTGACTGAGCCACCCAGGCACCCCTAAGCAGCATCCTTTTAAATAACACAACAGTCAAAGATGATGTCATGAGAGAAATTTCAAAACACATTTTTAACTAAATAAAAATGGAAATATAACTGATTAAAATTTATTGGATGCAGCAAAAGCGGTGTTAAAAGTAAAATTTATAGCACCAAATATATGTTTTAGAAAAAGAATTAAGATCTAAAATCAATAACATAAGATTCCACCTTAGGAAAATAGAGAAGTAAAAGTAAATTAAGTTTAAAATAAGCAGAATAAGATAACTGGTAAAAATCAGAGCAAAAATCTATGAATTTGAAAACAGGAAAACAATAGAGAAAATCAATGAAACCCAAAAGTATTTATTTGAATAAATCAATAAAATTGATAAACACTTAGCCAGGCTAACCCTGAGGGAAAAAAACCCCACAATTTTAAAATATTAGAAATTTAGGTGGGATCGTCACCACTGATACTTTGAACATTAAAAGGATGATTAAAGTATGAAAAGTTATATGCCAGGGGCACCTGGGTGGCTCAGTCAGTTAAGCGTCTGACTTCAGCTCAGGTCACAATCTCACGGTCCGTGAGTTCGAGCCCCGCGTCAGGCTCTGGGCTGATGGCTCAGAGCCTGGAGCCTGTTTCCGATTCTGTGTCTCCCTGTCTCTCTGCCCCTCCCCCGTTCATGCTCTGTCTCTCTCTGTCTCAAAAATAAATAAACGTTAAAAAATTAAAAAAAAAAAAGTTATATGCCAAAAATCAGGAGTCCAGGGCCAGATGGCTTTCCTGGGGAATTCTACCAAATATTTAAGGAAGAGTTAACACCTATACTCTTGAAGCTGTTCCAAAAAATAGAAATGGAAGGAACACTTCCAAACTCATTCTATGAAGCCAGCATTACCTTGATTCCAAAACCAGATAGAGACCCCACTAAAAAGGAGACCAATTTCCCTGATGAACATGGATGCAGAAATCCTCAACAAGATATTAGCCAAGCATACATTAAAAAGATTATTCACCACAACCAAGTGGGATTTATACCTGGGATGCAGGGCTGGTTCAATATTTGCAAAACAATTAACATGATTCATCACATCAATAAAAGAAAGGACAAGAACCATATGATCTTCTCAACAGATGCAGAGAAAGCATTCGACAAAATACAGCATCCTTTCTTGGTAAAAACCCTCAAGAAAGTAGGGATAGAAGGATCATACCTCAAGATCGTAAAAGCCATATATGAAAGACCCAATGCTAATATCATCCTCAATGGGAAAACTGAGAGTTTTCCCCCTAAGGTCAGGAACAAGACAGGGATGTCCACTCTCGCCACTGTTATTCAGCACAGTATTGGAAGTCTTAGACTCTGCAATCAGACAACACAAAGAAATAAAAGGCATCCAAATCAGCGAGGAGGAGGTCAAACTTTCACTCTTGGCAGATGACATGATACTCTATGTGGAAAACCCAAAAATTCCACCAAAAAACGGCTAGAACTAATTCATGAATTCAGGAAAGTTGCAGGATATAAAATCAATGCACAGAAATTGGTTGCATTCCTATACACCAACAATGAAGCGACAGAAAGAGAAATCAAGGAATCGATCCCATTTACAGTTGCACCAAAAACCATAAGATACCTAGGAATAAATCTAACCAAAGAGGTGAAAAATCTATACACTGAAAACTATAGAAAGCTTATGAAAGAAATTGAAGAAGACACAAAGAAATGGAAAAAGATTCCATGCTCCTGGATAGGAAGAACAAATATTGTTAAAATGTCAATACCACCCAAAGCAATCTACATATTCAATGCAATCCTTATCAAAGTAACACCAGCATTCTTCACAGAGCTAGAACAAATAATCCTAAAATTTGTATGGAACCAGAGAAGACCCCGAATAGCCAAAGCAATTTTGAAAAAGAAAACCAAAGCAGGAGGCATCACAACCTCAGACTTCAAGCTATAGTACAAAGCTATAATCATCAAGACAGTATGGTACTGGCACAAGAACAGACACTCAGATCAATGGAACAGAATAGAGAACCCAGAAATGGACCCACAAATGTATGGCCAACTAATCTTTGATAAAGCAGGAAAGAATATCCAGTGGAACAAAGACAGTCTCTTCAGCAAGTGGTGCTGGGAAAACTGGACAGCAACATGCAGAAGAATGAACCTGAACCATTTTCTTACACCATACACAAAAATAAACTCAAAATGGATGAAAGACCTCAATGACAGAAAGCCATCAAAATCCTCGAGGAGAAAGTAGGCAAAAACCTCTTTGATCTTGGATGCAGCAACTTCTTACTCAACATGTCTCCCTCCGGAGACAAGGGAAACAAAAGCAAAAATGAACTACTGGGACCTCATCAAAATAAAAAGTTTCTGCACAGTGAAGGAAACAATCAGCAAAACTAACCGACAGAATGGGAGAAGATATTTGCAAATGACATATCAGATAAAGGGTTAGTATCCAAAATCTACAAAGAACTTATCAAACTCAACACCCAAAACCAAATAATCCAGTGAAGAAATGGGCAAAAGACATGAATAGACACTTCTCCAAAGAAGACATCCAGATGGCCAACCGACACATGAAAAAATGCTCAACATCACTCATCATCAGGGAAATACAAATCAAAACCACAATGAGATACGACCTTACACATGTCAGAATGGCTAACATTAACAACTCAGGCAACAATAGATGTGGGCGAGGATGCGGAGAAAGAGGATCTCTTTTGCATTGTTGGTGGGAATGCAAGCTGGTGCAGCCGCTCTGGAAAACAGTATGGAGGTTCCTCAAAAAAACTAAAAATAGAACTACCCTACGACCCAGCAATTGCACTATTAGGCATTTATCCATGGGATATAGGTGTGCTGTTTCAAGGGACACATGCACCCCCATGTTTATAGCAGCACTATCAACAATAGCCAAAGTATGGAAAGAGCCCAAATGTCCATCGATCGATGAATGGATAAAGAAGAGGTGATATATATATACATACACACAATGGATAATTACTTGACAATCAAAAAGAATGAAATCTTGCCATTTGCAACTATGTGGATAGAACTGGAGGGTATTATGCTAAGTGAAATTAGTCTGTTAGAGAAAGACAAAAATCATATGACTTCACTCATATGAGGACTTTAAGAGACAAAACAGATGAACATAAGAGGAGGGAAACAAAAATAATATAAAAACGGGGAGGGGGACAAAACAGAAGAGACTCATAAATATAGAGAACAAACTGAGGGTTGCTGGAGGGTTTGTGGGAGGGGGGATGGGCTAAATGGGTAAGGGGCATGAAGGAATCTACTCCTGAAATCATTGCTTCATTATATGCTAATTTGGATGTAAATTTTAAAAAATAAAAAATAAAGTTAACAAAAAAGAAAAGTTATATACCCACAATTTCGAGAGCATAAATAAAATTGGCAAAGCCCTTAAAAGACTCAAAGTACCAAAACCCACTAAAAGATAATCTGAATATCATGACATATATTTTAAAATGAATCAATAATTAATAAACTTCAAAAAAAAATCATCAGTCCAAGCTGGTTTAAAGGTGAATTCTACTAAACACTTAACAAATCAATGATACCACGTCTCCACAATTTCTTCCAGAAACCAGATGCAGAGGAAACATTTCTTAACTCATTTTATGAGGTTACCACTACCCTAATAAGAAAATTGGATAAAGACATTACAAGAAAACTACAGACCAATCTCTCTCATGAACACTGATGAAAAATTCCTCGATAAAATATTACCAAACCAGATCTAGCAATGTATTTAAAGAATTAAACAATACCACCAAATGGGATTTATTCCAGGTATGCGAGACTGGTCCCCAAACTAAGTAATGTAATCTATTAATTAGCAAGTCAAAAAAGAAAAAGCACATGATTATATCAATTGATGAGAAAAAGCATTTGACAAAATCTAACACCTCACCATGTTAAAAACTCGCAGAAAACTAAGAATGCAGGTGAAATTCTTAAACTTGATAAAGAATACCTCAATAAAAAATTGTTACAGTTCAAATCATACTAAAGATCAAAAACTGGGCACTTTCCCCTAAGATCAGAACAAGGCAAAGAAAGATGTCATATTTGTCATTGCAATATCCCAAAATAGGTTCATCTGTTAGCCCTCTCTGAAGTACCAATTTCTGAATGAAAATCTGTAATTTTGACATAAAATTCCATGCCCTTTTCCAAGACCTTATAGTTTATACATTTGGGGTCATATGTAATAAGACTGTGTCTGCCACAAATAATTCTCTAATTCTCATGATTTTTTAATATTGTGACCTACTGGCTATATAGTATCTTTTCTTTCATATAGAAGTCTTTGAGCCATCCTATATAAGACAGAGATTTAACATTATTTGTACCCATACAGTGATCCAGTTTCCCCAGCACCATCTATTAAATAATCTGTCCTTTCCCCCATTGGTCTGTAATACTATCTCCCCCATATACTAAGTTGCTACATACAAAAGGGTCAGGTTTTAAAGTCATTATACTCTTTATCAAGAATGTTTAAATTCTTTCCCTTCACTACTCGGTTTGACCATTACTATTTAAATCCATCACTTTTTAAAAAATAAAAAATAAAAAATAAAATAAATAAATCCATCACTTTTTAATACTATGATTTTGTCTTCATGTCTGGTAGGAAAAATCCTCTACCTCCTTGTTCTTTTCCAAAATTCACTTAGGCCTTTCTGAAAATTTTATTTTTCTATGTACATTTTAGAAAAAATTTCCAAGTCTTCAAAAATGCTAAAGTAAGTGTTAAACTTTCCAGTTGTTTTGGGATTGTAGACAATTTTTCAAATGCCATTCAGAATCTCCTACATGCTTGGCAAAATTGAATAACACTTGCCATGGGCCACACACAGTGCAAAATGCTTTGCATTTGCATTTGCAAATGCATACATTTCTCACAAGTACTTCATGATGATTACATGTTATTGGCCTTATTTTATAAAGGACATGAGGAAAAGTTAAGGGACTTTACCAAGGTCACTTTCCTAGAAAGCATCACACTTGGGATTCAACCTAGTCAGTCTGACTCAAGAAAATTCTTAGGTGTGTATTATTTTTCAGATAATTAAACATGAATTGGACTTTGAAACTTTTTAGAGTAGCTTCCATTTTCTCTAGGAAGCCAGTCAGCATACTTCCACACTCTTTGATCCCTAATAGAAGTCACAGGCTCCCCCTTGGAGCTCCCATGACTGTTTCTACTGCTGTATGGTAGAGTAAAAGTAGAAAATCTCTTTGGGGGCACGTGTCCATAGCATGAAGACTGGGAATATCTACTTGTATGACAGCTTTGGGATAAATAGGATAGATAACATTACACCCCTCCCTCCCTAGAGTTGGGTTAGATCTACTTGAATTTGATATGTAATTCAGTGGGAGGGATATTAACGTTTAAACAGCATAGGTAGAAAGAATGTAAGAAGGAAGAAGAAATGATTTCCCCAAGGCAAGTAGTTTATTCATCTTTAGGGAACTGACCATTTCTAGTTATAGATACGCTTCTCTGTATCCTATCCCTAGCCATGGAGGGGCTTTACCCTCCTAAATTCCATGACTGCCTGAATGCTTGACTTCAGAAGACAACATTGTGTCCAAATGGGAACCATACACTTGACTCACATTCCCTTTTCGTATTCTCTGTGGGACTACATTATAGACTTTGGGCTGGTAGCAATAATAGTTGTCATATTTATTTGATAAAAATAGGTCTTTCATTTCTATAACGTCCAATATCAAAAAACAATTTTATTATGTTCATGAAGATCCCAAAGGAAAAATTTTAAAAAAATAAGTGGCTGAGGCTAGGGCACATAAAGTCTTTGGTGGCCTCATTTCAGAAGCCGACAAATTCATAAGTTGACTCTTACATAATAGGACACATTTATTCGTCTCCAGTTCTTCTCTTTCCCCAGGCAGTGAATTGCAACTTTGACTACTGAGGTCTGTCTCCACTTTGTACGTGATCAGTTAACTGTAATTCAGGCTAACTGACATCTCAAGAAGAATATAAATGCAGTGAGGAAATTTTCATCAAATATAATAACACTGATGTCAATATAATATTAATTAGCTAATTAATAGTGAGTGAATTGAGCAGGATGTAAAGCTGTAATTGCTACAGTATTCTAAGTTGATATAAATATGTATGTTTTACATAGAAAACTTCAACTAGAAAAACTTCAAACTAGGCCAACTAGAAAAACTTCAAACATGAAATACTGGCTATCTCTGAATGGTGGAGTTACAGTGATTTCAACCCATTGTTTACACTTTATTTTACCAATTTTATACATCGAACATTGGGGTAGGAATGGCGGGCTGTTCACCAAAATATATGCTTTCCTTCCACAGTGTAGAGTTTGCTAAGAAAATGCTATTGGGCAGGAACTACATTTCCCAGGACCCGTGGGTCTGGGTAAGGCCATATGACTCCATGCTTGCCTGTGGAATGCAAGAGGATAGGATGCATGTTACATGAGGCCCAAGGTAGTTAAAGAAGCTGCTGGGCCTTTTCTATCTACTGTTTCCCTCAGAGAGGACTCTGAAGTCCTCAAAGATGTCAGAGCCTCACAAAGGAAAGAACCTACTTCTCTGAATTGCCACTTGGCACCTACTGCTAAACAGGAACATCTACACTGGCAGATTATGTAGGCAAATAATAATAATAACAACAATAATAATGATGATGATGATAACAATAATAAGCTTCTGTCTTAATCAACTTTCTTTTCCTGAGTTCTCCTAAGAAAAGAACACTGAAAAAAATTTGTTTTTAGGTAGGTAGTTTTTAGGGCATTGATCCAGAAGCAAGAGTGAGAGGTCAGTGAAGTGAATCAGAGAAGGAGGAACAGGGATTGCAAGGATGCATTGAGTTGACCAACACCGGAGACAGCAAGTGCTTGAATCCCCCTAGGACTCCCAAGGAGTCTTACACATTCATCTCAGAACTGCCTAGCTATAGCAGAGAAGGAGGAGATGTTTGTATATCTGCTCCCAACTCCTGCTGGTCAAGAGCTGATACCTCTTGAGGCACTGAGTCTCTGGCTTCCACATTGAATATGTTTACATACAGAATATTTCATGTAGGTGTCCCTCGATGTGTAGTAAGAGAAGCCCTGGGGCAAAAAGCTAGAGGTACCTGATGAATGTCTGAGGCAAGATACTGCTAGATGATATCTGACTTAGGCCATTCACCCCTGACATGGCTAGAACAAGAAGTGAGGTCCAAAGGATTGGAATTGGTGCACAAGAGGTGTTTGGTAGTCACTGAAAATGTGGGATTGATTTACTACAGTATCTAACCTGGTCTTAACTAAAATAGGCATATATTAACCTTGTGATCAGAAAACCACACACACACACACACACATTTTTGTTTGATTCTATAAAACAGCTCAGTATCCTTATGACACTTAATGATTCGCATTGAAAGCACAACTGTCAAGTGAGATATGCTAAGCATCTGAGAGTCTTCTCAGCTATTCAACCACCAAAGGCAGTCAATTCCACCTTCTAAACAATATTTAGGATTGTCCCTGCTTCTGTATCGGCTGCCCCTGCTTTAGTCCAGGCTTTAATCAGCACATGCCCCAAACATTGCTATAGCCTCCAATCTCCCCCATTTGTTGTTTAAATCTAAAATTGAATAGGGTTGTAGTGAAATCCTGCTTAAAACTTACTTCAAGGGTTCCCTCTTCTCATAAACTCTGAGCTCTTTACACGGAATTCTATATGCTTCATAATCCAGCCTCAAGACACATCTCTACCCTACCTCAATCACTCCAGAGACTGCTCCTGGCACTTGAGGCAGACAACAGAAATACAAAGGGAACCCCAAGACTTTTCATGCCATTTGGTTGTGTATGAGCCTCTCTTTACCGGGAAGGCTTTCCCTCATTTTTACCTAGAGCAGGAGTTGGGCAACCACAGCCCTTAGTGAGCTACCACCAATGAGCTAAGAATGTTTTTTATATTTTTAAATGATTGGGAAAAAATTTTTTTAAGTTAATAATCATTGTGACACATGAAAATTATACGAGATTCAACTTTCATTGCCATGAATACAGGTCTTTTTGGAATACATCCATGCTTGCTTACTCATTTGTTGAGGGCTGGTTTGGGGCTACCAAGGCAGAATTGAGCTATTGTCAGAGACTTGCAGCCCCCAAAGCCTAAAGTATTTGTCTCCTGTCTTTTCATTTAAATAATAATAATAAAATAAAGAATAAACCTTTGCAGAGAGCATCATCCTTCAAACTCTGCCCATGAAGGGCCATTCCACATCTCTGTCCCTACAAAACTGAGTTCCCACCTCCAGGAAAGCACGATTCCCACCTAGGGTAAACTGTGCATTTATGTGTCTGCTATCCTACCTATTACCTTTTTGGGAGACAAGGTTATATCTTATTTATCTCTGATTATCCTCCGACCACCAGAATGGTGCCAGGTGAACAAGGCTTAGTCAACATTTGAATCTGTCCAGCTCTAAGCGCTGCTTCCTTTTCTGGAACTTGGTGGTTAAGAGCATGGGCTCTGGCATTGTATTGCCTGAGTTTGATGCTGGGTGTAGCACATAAGGCTGTGCAGCCCTGGAGTCACCCTAACCCCTCTAAGCCTCTGCCTCCTCATCTAAGAACCAAAGATAATAACAGTACCTGCAGCATAGGCTTGTTGTGGCAATTACATGTGATAATATATGCATGGTACTAAGCACAGTGCGAGCACATAGTACATTTTCAGTTAATATTAGCAATTATGATGATGATTGTGTAATCCCTAAAGCTTAAGTGAAGCCCTGGGGTCTCCAAGGAGACATCACTGACCAAACAATATTCCCTACCTACACAGCTCCATGGTGTTACTTGTGCTTTAGCTATTTTAATGTGCTCATGTGTTGTTAAATAAAATGGTGTGTTTGCTGAGGCAAGGGACAAGATAGGCTTGAAACAAATCATCTTTCCATTTTATCTAAGGATCTCTGTCAATCTATTTTGCTTACATATATCTTCTTCCCACTGGTTCCTTTTCCTTTTCTCTCCATCTTCCTTTCCAAGGGCTCTCTCTGTCTCTCACTGCTTCCCCAACTTGCCTGATTGCATCACTTTGCTCTTCCTCTTCAGCCTCCCTTTACTCGTCCCCATCTCCAGTCCCTTGTCTTTACTGTTTTCTCAGTATGTTCCCCTCTCTCTGCTCTGCCCTCTCTTTTCTTTTTTCTCTCTCTTCTGTCTTCATTCTTTGCATTCTTTCCATCCTATTTCCCTCTCATTTTGCTTCTGTCATTTCCCTGGTATATCGCTGGTCAATTTTCCTGCTTCCTCCTCCTCCACCTCTCTGCCCTCTCATGCCACTGAAGCTGGGTCCCCTCCCCAGGTCCTGTGTAGGGGTAGAGGCTCCCTGCCCCCTAGATGACCAGCACATCAGCAAAAAGCTATTAGTCACCCAGCAGAGGAAGAAGACAGTTGTCTGAGGGAGTGTGGTGCTCGGGGAGCATCTCGAGGCCAGGCAGAAAATGGAGTGGTCAGGAAGGAAGAGGAGGCGGTGTTTAATGGAATGGAAATAAAATAGGTGAGAGAAAATGAGATGGAAAAGCAGAGATGTACGACACAAGAGAATTTAGTTGGAATGAGATTGTCATCAGATCAGCTGGGGGGAGAAAATGGAAAAACAAGCCTGTTAAAGTGAATTCTTTGTCATAACCACAAGGTTTATATTCTCAGCTTGCTGGCTTGGCTTCCCAACACTGTTTTGTTCTTTCCTAACCATTTTGTTTGATCCTTCTCTTCTCACCAGACTTTGCTATTTACCCAACCCTGTCTGATTTCCATTTGCTGATTTATTTTCTTGGGCACTTTGGGCTGGCCAAGGGTTTAGAAAGAAATCATGGTTAGAAGCACAGATTCAGGAGTCAGAATGGACTTAAAATCTGGCTCTAAAAATCAAAGTGTTTCTGTTATGTTAATGCTGTAAAGTTACCTCTTCCTATCACCTGGCATAGGTTTTGGAACAGAGTTACTTGGACCACAATCCCATTTCTCCTCTTACTAGTTTTGTGATCTTGGCAATTTATTGATGTCTCTGGTCTCATTGGTCTTTATCATGGGGATAACACTCTCATAGATGAAGTTGCTGTGAAGGCTACATGAGATCAATGAAGCCAAGTGCCAGGTACAGGGCCTGGCACACAGTCAGGCTCTATCAATGTTGGCTGGCTTGTTATTAATATTTTAATAGATTGTTCCAGCCCTCTCTCATTGTAGGTTGACATCAGCCTTCCTGGACTATCTATGCTCTGCCTAGTATTATCACTCTAAACACCTTGCACTACACAGCTCCCCTCCTTACTAGGTCACCTTTCCCAGACTGATGCCCAGAAAAGGCCAGGATTTGCTCAGCAACAAGATTTGTGTCTTATCCTACTTTAAAACTTCATTCAGTCCCACTCACCCATCCCCACACCCTCCCTTCCTCTTGGTTCCTGCTGGGGGAAAGAGGAGGCAAAGGTTGAACCATCTCCCAGGAGAAGCAACCCACACCATGAACTCACCACTCTCAGTTTCAATAGATATCCACAATTAAATATACATCAAACAAACTCCCCCCAGCGGATGAGTTCGGCTCCCAGTGAGAGTTTTGTCACAAAAACCTTTTCTTTCCATCTCTCTCCTCTCCACCCCCAATTTCACCACCCCCGAAGCCTGCCCTTTGGAAATGCTCTTTACACCCACCTGTGCTTTTAACCCTGGTATTATGAGGGTGCAACCCAGCTGGAAATTTCCAAAGATGATTTCACTGAGTCCTCCTAAATGTTTCATTTCAATGCAAGGGGGTGGCTGGCCTGTGCCCCTAAGGCAGACAGTGAGGTTCACCAAACACCCTGTTAGCCTGGGGTGCTGAAGCTGCTCACCTACAAGTTGACTTGTAGTCTTGGCAGGACTCTTTGCTACACTTTCTCTCAGCTTCCTCGATGGCACAATGCCAAGGGACTCCTGCAGTTGCTTCTGGCTCTAGTATTCAAAATTCCAAACTCTATTCTGGTTAAAAAAAGATAGATATCTGCAGAGCCCTTATGTCTGCTTCATGTATTCATTATGTGGATAACAGCATAACTTTTTAGAAAATCACCACCAACTTTGCCCCACTTCCTCAGATCATGATATGCAAATTCCAAAAGCATGAATGTCTAAAGAGGGCTATGGAGAAAAGCCACCTTGCTGAGGAAGGGAAATGGTGACATGGTTGTGTGACAGTGAATTAGAGAAGTCTCTCTCCAATGCCAAACCACCAAATTTTGAGAAGAAAAATACTGGGTACCACTCCTTCAAATCTGAAGTGAAAAAAGAATCTAAAAAATGTTTATAGAGAGATAAAATTAGGGATGAAGAGGAAAGCAAGGGAAACAAAGAGATTTAGAAATAACACTCTAACAAGGAACCAAAATAATCCAGTGTCGGGGGTGTGGGGGGGGGTTGTCTTTCTTTAGCATATATTTTATTCTGGTTGTCTGTTTAAGCTAGGAATTATGATTTCATCAGGTGGACTTCTTCTCACATATTGGAAGGTAATACCTGTTTAATGCTGACCCCACATCCCGAGATATGTCTGTTGTAGGAATTAGTGAGCAATGAAGAGGAAGATATGACAATAAATAGAAAGATCTGACTCTAACACATAACCTTACATTCTAGAAGGGAAAAAACAACAACACTTAACTACTGGGAAGCCAAAGTGGGGCAGTCAATGAAATTTAGGAAAAGGAAAAAGTAGAAGAGGGATGTTGTGAGGCAGAGACTGTGGTATAGTGGGCACAAAGAGACCTGGCCCACAACTGAAATACTACCAACTGCCTTGCGATGCTGTGAGCCTCTACAAACCTCAGTAGATGCACATGCTAAAAGAGGGGAACAAAAAGCCTTTTGTACTCTTTCCTATTATAAAAAATTACCGTGAGAATCAAATGAAATAAGGACAACACAGGTGCTTTGTTAACTGTACACACGTAACCAACAATTTTATTATAAAACATGATTCCTGAATGACTGAAACAGTGGTGGTTCTAAGGTTATGATAGAGCAGTACATCACAGAGAGCCAGGCTCTCAGGTCTCTGAATGAAATTGCAAATCCTAAATGAATCTTTAATCTCTTTGTGTGGTGGCCTTCTTCTTACCTGAGCCACAGACTCTGGGGGACGAAGTCTCCAGGACAGGATTTGAACTAATGGAGAGACCCACATCACTTCCTCCATTCACTCTGCTCGAGGAGCCTTGCCCCAGATGAGGCATAGCTTTGTCCCACAAGTAAATGGAGCGGCCAAGCACCCTGCGTTTCCTCTGTACTGGTCTTGAGCCTCTACCGATAAGTGGAAATATGGCCTTTTCTTCCAGCCCGCAGTGTAGCCAATTCCTACGCTAACAAAGTTGTTTTGTGGTAAATGCCATCTGAAGGGATGCTGTCCTGTACCCTGTGCTCTCATGTACAGTAAGAGTCTCTGCTAACCATCTTGACTAGCATGACCTCCTACAAGTATGTCTCAGTGCTGACTGGACTAAACAGAAGCACCTGACCAAAACAGACCAACCAGAATTCCTTCCTGAGAGTGTGGGGGAGAGATTAGATGAGGATATCTGAGTGACTAGACATGCAGACCCAACTTCTTTCTAGGATGTGGGTATCCTTCTCTTTCTTTCACTTTCTGGGTGGACTGGAAAAGTAAAGGAAATTTTTGGGCTGGGTAAAGATGAAACAGACCAAGAGAGAATTAAGAAGGTTTCCTCCATCTGAGTCCATTATCAAGTGTGGACTATCAAGTCTCCAATGCAGCTTGGCCTCAAGGATCCATGCATCTCTCTCTTGTGTTATAATAAGGTTTCTTTTCATTTTAAATTGCCTAGCGGTACTTGCTGTGGTCTGAAACCAACTACATAATTTCTTCAGAAATTCACATTGATTATGTGAAAGGAGACCTGAGATTTGGTGCCAAGCAGCATGAGCACTCATCCTGAAATCGCAGGCAATGCTATGGGATCATAGGCAAGTTGCTTACCCTTCTTGAGCCTCAATTCCATCACTTACAATCAGCAAAAATAAGCTGAGCTCCCTTGGAGGCTGGCTGGGAATCATTGATTTAGAAGAGTTTTATGAATTATGCAAATGTGAAAGATTATTATAAAAGATGTGCATTTAAGTTATTTCTTCTAAAATGGATGTCTGGTCTAATTCAGAGGCCCTTTAACATCAGGTTCTAAATTATATTTTGGATGTTATCCCATCCAGCAGCTGAGCTAGATAACACATACACTCTCTCCTTATGTCCTGCATCTTCTGGTCATTGTTTGTTGCTACGCTGCCCCCAGGCAGAATCAGGATCACCAGTAACTACCTCCTTCCTCCTATCATCCCCATATCTCCTTTGGTCATAGTCAGTTTTGTGCTTTCATCTTTGAAGGAATAGCTCCAAAGCTGAAGCCTCCATGATTATTTCTTGGATACGCCCAGTGAGAACTCTTTCCATCTGCCTAGAATAATGTGGGCACCCTATACCACAGCAAACATCCTGCTTTCTGGTACTCAATGTCCTACCAACTTGTGATGGAGAACCCAGACTGGACAGACAGGCAGACATGGGTTTGAGTCTTGTCTTGGCATCTTACAAGCTGTTTGAGTTGGGGCAGTTCCTTAACTGCCCCAAGCTGGTTTTCTCATTTTAAAAAATGGAGATGAATAATGGAACTTATTTCAGGGTATGTTGGGAAGATTAGACAACACAGAGAACATTAAACATTTTGCACAGTCTTTGACATGTAGTAATAAACTGTAGCTATTGTGACATTCCCTGTACCAGTTCTGCCTTGTTTTCCCTGGGATACATTTTCGTCCTCTGTGGGACAGAGTCTTGTAGGCTGCACACTCCAGATTCCCACATAAACTGACATACAGATATATTCAGCTGGCAGGAATACTTAAATGAGACTGGGGAGTGAGAAGAAGGGAGAGAGCAAGGTATTTCTCCCCTCAACCCCCAACTCTATCTCTACCTCACATGGTGTCTACATTAGTGACTGTGTCTCCCATGTTTCTCCAGTTCCTCCCATGTTCCTCCAAACTCTGGGAAGACTTGCTGTGGTTCCACAAGATCCTGGCCCAGGGTTCTAATAGCATGGTTTCTTCCCTTTTCCCCTCAAAAGCTTAGGGATAGTGGTAGATTTCAGCTGTTGCTAATCTTGAGTTGCCTCGCTGTCCCTCTTTGGCTTCTAAATTCTTTCATCATGTGTGTACTAAATTATCTGTACCACATTTCCTCTCATAGTAGTTTCTGTTTCCCTAGCTAGACTATGATTGGTACAACCCACCTCACCCACATCTCAAGTAGATTGCAAATTTGTTGTAAATAGAGATTATGTCTATGTCTTCTAGATTTCCTGAGAGAAAATTATATATTCAGCTAGTACTAGACACATGTTTCTTGGATGTAATATTTTGAAACAGTGACTTACCAACTTCTGCCTGTCCCTACAATCAAGTGCATCATTGTTCTTTGCACATTAGGTCTGAGCCCATATTGTTGCATGGACAATGTCCCCTCAGATGTCTACTTTGTCTACCCTCTGATGGTGTCTGGCCACCCAGGTACCAATGACCAGAAGAGAGAGGTGTGTTGATCATGGGCTGTAGCTCATCTTCCAAGCAGCTTCCTCTGCAACATTGTTACTTCCTAGATGTAATTAAAGATTTTATGTATCAAATTTAGCTCTGTCTCACCTCATCTGCTGTGTTAAATCTATTTCCTTTTCGCTCATTCCAGTGTATCTACTGGCAAAAGTATTCAAAATCTGAAAAACCCATTTAGTGAACCTTTTAGTTTAGTGACAGGGTCCATGGTGCAAGATGTGGGACTCAATGCTACCTGGCAATACCTCCATCTTTTCTTCATTCTGAATATACTAGACTTCAGAAATTAGGCAGCAAGTGTTTCTTCTTTTTAATATAATTTCTGCTAAGAATGTTAAAACCATGTCATGCAGCCTGCCACAGCAGATATTCATAATGAAATATAGAATATTCTCATGAAGTCTTGAAAGACTTCTCAACACACCTTTCCAGGAGACCACTGCCAATCATTTGGGGATGATCCTCAAGATAAAATGTGTCGTCAGCTCTTCTCAGTATTTTCCTTTTCAAAGTGTGGGCATGGTAGCTGCCTCCCTATATCCAAGTTTTCTCTCCTCCATTTCTGAGAAGTCATGAGCTTAGGGGACATTAAGCATCCCAGCTTTTGCGTTATTCACAATTTACCTAGCCCACTGGTACAGTGACTTGTTTGGGTAACGGAGGCATTCCATGTTCAACGGACTGGCCAACGACATTGATTTAGGAATGGACGTGTGTCTGAAGTTGGATCAGTAAGTCATGAAAGGAGATTTTCTAAGGGCTTTTGAGCAATAGTCCCCTTGATCTTCTAGGAGAGCTACCCAAAGCCATCCCGCTAGCTCTTCTTGGGTAATGTGGGATGAGAAACAGCTTAATAATTTTCACCCCAGGAGTGAAACCAGCCTTATAAGGAAGCTGAAACTGCCACAAAAGAAAGCAGAGCAGACAGATGGAAGAACTTGTGTTCAGAAATCGCTGAGCCACTGAATCAAACCCACCTGAAGAGCTTCCTACCCTGGATTTCTACTTCATGAGCTCATAAATCCTTTTCATCGTTTGCATCAGTTGGAGGAGAATTTGCTGTTACTAAAAGCCACCTGCAACAGTGCATCCAGCCTCAGATTCGAGTAAGTTCTGTTGCACTCACTACCAGCTCTCTACATAAAGTCTGGCTCCTGCTCTCAGATCACATCAGGCCCATTTTCCCCTCTTCATTGTTCTTACTTAAATGCTCACTCCCTACAGATCTCTATACCTCACAGCACCTGACTCACCTTCTTCTTTCTTTGTTTTACTGCCCTGAATAAGCCATAGCTTATTACTCTTTTTCATATTCTAATACTCAGTAAGGACGTCCTTTGGAGAAGGGGGGGATGTAGTCATACATACACTCTGATTTAAGAAGTTTCAGAGTTGAATTGTCCATCTTGGAGTCAAACTATCTGAGCTGGCAATTCACCATTTTGCTTTTCTTCCTTTGTGTGTGGTTTTAAGTGAGGTTCAGAGAATTTTATAGTGGAATGGGACCTTAAATGATATGCTAGCCTAATCTCCCTAGATAATAATTAAGTCAATGGAGGTCTAGAAATGCCAAGTGATTGCTCCACATCAGCTGGAGACCTTAAGGAAGGGTTGTAACTCAGGTATGCTGCCTCTCAGCCAGTGCTCTCTTTCTGACCTAATGCCCACTCTCTTTCACACTGCAAGTATTTTAATGGGGGCCTCAGTTGCAGATATTCTGCATAGAGCTCTGAGAATTGGCTGCTTCCAGACAGAAAATCGAGTGGAGATGGAAACGGTGCTGCTGTCATTCACCTGCAGGACAAGGGCCTGGTCAAGCATACTGACAGGTTCAAGATTCTCCCATAATTCCCCAGATCAAGAACTATGGAGGCTGTCAGGTTGTCTGTGAGAGCAGGGAAGGCCAGAGTGGTTCAGACTTTCAATCCAGTCAGATCCATTTTCAGGTTGGTAATTTGAAGTGAATTTCCTAAGAAACCAGAGAAAGAGTAACAAAGAAAATTCAAAAACCATCTGATGCTATTTTGATCCTTAAATCCAAAGCTCTCCAAAGATTCCTATAACATATTACTTGAGGTCATTGATGTTTTCAGGAGGCAGTGTATCCTAGTGGTTAAAGACCATGACTTCTGGAGTCAGACACCCTAGTCTGCACTCCTCTCTGCCACTTCCTGGCTCCATAACCTGGGGCAGCAAGTTAACCCCTTCAAGACTCTGCTTCCACTTCTGCAAACTGGGGATTTGAGTAGCAACTATTGCATAGAGATTTGGGGGATCTCTAAGTAAGTTAATTTTAGTAAAATGCATAGAACAGTGTCTGGTAAATAGCACGCTCAAAATAAGTGATCACTATTAATTTCATCATCCTCATCATCATCATGTACAATTTTTTTTGAAAGAAAGAAAAAAGGAGGTATAAAAAAAAGAAAAAAAAAACGAAGAAGAAACACAAAAGGTAAATAAGTCTGGGAACCCAAGTAAGAGGAATAAGAAGCACAAAAGATGGAGAGGAAAAGAAAAAAAAGGGAAGAAGGGCAGAAAGGAAGAGAGGTGATTGACTCGGTTTGTTCTATTCATGTGTATCGAGCACTGACATTTGTTCCAAGTGCTATGTTTCTTCCAGTAATGATCCCACATGAAGTTCATAAGAGAGAAAAATATTAAATAAATGAACACAAAAAATATGGTTACAACCAGCTGTAAATACTACATTGTATGGCCAAGGTAGACCCCTCTGTGGAAAGGACATTTACAGTACGTTTTCTATAACCTAAGGCATATTTGTGCACATTATAGATTTATTTGTTTAGTTTTGCATCCTCTCCTTTATTCATTCTTCATTTATTTTGTAGCAGCCGTATTCCAGACTTTTAACATCATGGTTTGTACACAGGAAGAGTGTCCCTTTGGTCAAGGAATTCCTTATTCAGCAGGGGAGACAGGTATGTTAAGGAATAAAGGTCATGAAGCCTGGTGGGAGTGTCATGAAGCAATTCACAAGAGAATGGAAAGTTATTCCTGGGGATGGTCATGAAAGACCCAGTGAAAACTAGTATTTTGTCACCAGTGACTCTATGACTCTTAACCAGCCTCTACTGCAATTCAGAGATACCATCTCATCTGTGAAACCATCTATCTGGGAAAGAGGTCATGAGAAAGATCCTGAAATTCATCGTGGTCAAAAAACGGGCCAGAGCCCAGGTTCAGAGTCTCTCTGCTCCATGAAAGTACACGACATGGAGGGAGGGATGGGAGGTGGTGTTTCAGGGGAAGTTGCCAGTAAGAGGACTGAGAATAGCACACTTGGCTCTCGTAGGCAGAACTCGGCACAGTAAGTGACTACCGAGGTCACAGAACTCTGCCATTAGCAAGAGTGGTGCAGAGAGCTTTCCATTGTGCTGTGACCTCTCATGACCAACTCACTGAGGCTCTCCTACCTCATCTGCTTTCTTCCAGCTTCTCAGCCAAATCACACCCACTCTCTTTCAAAGGCTCACAAAGTACCAACTCTTTATAGAGCTGATGTCAGAAAAAGGGGCCGGCATACTTATTGTGGAACAATACTGCCACATTAGGTTCACAGTGGGACTCTGGACTAGGAAGGTGGAGAGAGTCCTACTCATTAGGGTCCATACACAGGTGGGCTGTAGGGGTTGCATTTCCACAGAAATTCAGGCCTGATATTATGAGCACATACCCATGTGCATTTCTGTAGGAAGGGCGGGGGAAGGTTTGTGTCTTTTGTTAAATTTTCCAGAGATCAATGACATTAACGTGCCTAGTAACTAAATACTTACCATAAACTTCTACCTTCTACAGAGTAAGACCGAGTTTGAGTAATCAATCTAGTCATATTCATAAATAAGTAGAAAGAGAATTTATATTTATCAAATATACAAATTATAGCTGTACAGAGCACTTTATACATATTATCACAGCTGACTATAAAAAATATATGAGAGCTCATTTTCCCCATTTCTACAGCTTTGGAAATATACAGAAGAGAGGTTAAGCAATTTGATCAAGTCTGTACAGTACACGGCAGAATTAAAACTGAAAGCCAGATCCCCAGGATTTTAGGATTATATATATTTTTAGTTGTCTTACATTCTTTCATCTTCAAAGGATTAAATACAGAAAAAAGTTCTTATGTTGACTATAAAAACAGAGGAACCTGCAAATTCATAGTATGCATAAAGAGCTTCTTTTCTCTCACTCAAACATACCATATTCTGCCACTTTTATGATGACATTCTATGTATGATAGGGTTAATTTTACTATAAAACTATGATAGGAGAGCAGGTCACAGCAAGATGGGCAACTTTGGCATGAAGATTATTCTGAGCTGAAGTAAATCAAGACCCTAGGGGCTCAAGGGAAACTTTTGCCCCTCCCTTAACAACACTGAAGAATCTAAGTTGGGGGTCTTTGCCAGAATAAGGGTTATTAGCAGAGATGCATTTTATCTAGGGACCCATCCGTATGGCAGGGCAAACATCTAATTTCCAAACATCTGTTATTCTTCTTCTTGCCCTGTGGATTGCATTCCTTTTTCCTACCCCCTTGTCTTTAGTCCAGGATGACATATATACCTCATTTTGCCTGTCTTTGGAATTCCCATGTCTATGTGGATTCCCTGTACGTATACTATTAAATTTTATTTTCTCCGGTTAAACTGTTTCACGTCAATTTGATTCTTATTCCAGCTAGAAGGACCTTTGAGGGGACAGGAATTCCTGCTTCCCAGAGAAGTTTATCAACTTAAGCTTGGCAATAAGTTACCATTATGCCACCAGAAAGATGGCTAAACTTGGTAGGCTCTGAAAATTTGAAATACAAATCTGGGTCTCCATTATCTCAATCAGCATAACAAGGTGTGTTATAATGACAAGGGGATCTATTCAGAACTTTATTATCGCCCCTTCTATACCCTTTCACTCAATTGACTTGTTGAGAGTTTGTCAAGGAATGGAAATAGAATGGAATTCAGAAGTAAATGGCCTTGCATTTGAGTTTGGGATCTATCACTTAATTGTAGTCCTGCTAAGAAAAACCAAGATAGAATGCCTGTCATGTGTGTACTACAGAGTTGTTTTGTGTCCACAACTAGGCTAAGAACTTGATGCTTATTATCTTATTTAATCGTCAGACTGACACATCAAAGTTGATTCTCTTACTACTTTCCCTTTACACACAGGAAAAAATGAATATTGAGAATTTGCCATGCATGTGTACATGTGCACGTGCCCGTACACACACACACACACACACACACACAACTTGTTCAAGGTCACAAAACAACTGTCTGGCAGAAGCCTCAATTCAAATCCATTCTTGCAAAATTCCAAATTTCAGGGACTCGAACAAGTATGATACACAGTTTCCCTTACTTTCTGGCTCGGTCCCTTTGACCCATTTATTTACCTTCTTTGGTTCACAGTTTTTTCATTTAAGACCAAGTCAAAAGGATCAGCCACAGTTATCTCAGCATATTGTTTTGAGAATTAAATGGGATCATGCATATAAAACGTTTGGGCCATAGAAGCAGGCTTACGAAAGGTTATTCCCTTCCTGCTTCTGAATCATCAACCTTCTCTCTCCTTGGAGTTCTCCTCCACTGTCTCAGCTCCTCCATCCTTTCCCTGCCCTGCCCCCTTGCTTGGGCACAGATGGCAGAAAGGCCCAGTGACATGGGCCATCATTACCACTAGCTGTGTGTCTGGGGTCAAGTAATTTCTTCATTATCTTTCCTTATTGCAAACAGCTTTTGTAAGAGAAAGGGTCCATTAGTAAATATTGATGCTGGCAGGCAGGGCGTGCGAGCTGTCAAACAGCTGAAATGAGGGATTGTCAGTTCAGCAGCAAGAACATGAAAGCCAGTTTAAAGCAAAGATTGAATAAAGAGTAACGTAACTAGAAGAACAAGCACACACTCATCAACAATGAACAAAGACAAAGAAAGTTTCAGGTTGTGTTGTTTGGAACAATTGTGTAGTTTTATGAAGGCCTCTGCTCTAAGACAGAATTCAGTTTACATCAATTTGCAAAGAAATTTTTTTTAAAAAAAGAAAACAGAAAGAAAAAAAGAATGCATGACGACTACCATGTGCAGTGTGTTATGAATCAAATATGAGCAAGATGCAAACATTGTTTTCAAGAAGTTTACTAAATAATAAAGTAGTATAGGGTGGTTATTGAGAACACAGTTTTTATATTTAGAAAAATCGGGATGTAAGATCTGATGTGTATGACCTTGCATTCGCCTATGTGAATCTCAGTTCCCTCCTTATAAAATGAAATTATAATGCCAACACCATAGGGCTGACATGAGGGTTAGGAAAGCATGTGACATTGTCTCTAGCACGTTGTACATGCTCTCGACATCACTGATTTTTAAGAGTGATATTATCACATAACATGGTAATACAGAAAATTCTAGGAGAAAAAGATAGCTTTTGAGATGGGCTTGATGTTCAAAACTAACATTTTTTTTTTTTTTGGATCAGGGACTAGGAATAGAGTGGGAACATTTCCATTGTTTATTGAGAAAAGGTGAGGATTTGGCCATGCTAATCTTGTAAAGACTGTCATAGGCAGGGAGAACAGTGAAAACAACCATGGACAGTGGGATAGCTTGGGGCAAGAGTGACAAGCAGGGGGCTGTTTGTCTTTGAACATGGTGTGCAGAGATGGGGATTGCTGGAGATAAGGCTATGAGAAAAATTTGAATACAGACCTTTAAAGGTCTTACATGCTAAGCCAGTAAGTTAGGACTTCAACCTCTAGTAATGAAGTTGTGATTGATGTTTCCCTTGAACAGGATGAAAATGCCATCATTTCTTCTCATCAGGGTGTACTTTCATCGCTAACCTTAAATTTGATTAGTGTGGTGTTCACAAGCATTGGTTCTGATGTTCAGTTGTCTGCTTTTGAGGCTCAGGTTACTGTAGGATCTCAATCAAGGTATTTCATCTTTTTCTACTTGAGTTTCTCCATCAGTAAGATGAGATCATTATATTCTCTAACTCATAATAGTAGTAAATGATTAAATGAGGTAATACACTGCATCATTTAGAACAGAGCCTGGCATCATTATCACCTAGTACCAAGGCCAATCAGTTACTCAATAATGCTACAGTGATTACTGAATAATTAATAGACCTGGGTAGCTAGTGATGATGATACTTACCAGTCTTTCCCCTACAGCCAACACCCTTCATAAAATTTCTTCTTTGACGGTGGATATTATTATTGTCCAAGCCATCTTGGTATAAAATATAATGGTTTTGGCAGGACTGCAATGGAGCTACTGTAGCAGGAATGATAGAACAGCTGAGGCATGATGAGGAGGATCACGCTGAGAAATCAGGTCTGTGGTGGTCAGTGATAGGAATCAGAGCTCAGAGCAACATCTACCTTCCCAAGAAAATCGCTGGTTAGTTTGCTGGAGGAAGAGCACTCCCATTTGAATTTTGGCTCAACCAGCGATGGGTTTCCCTGCTGGTCTGTCCTAATTGTGTCTCAGACACTGGATTTTGTGGGGTAATCTTACAATATTTATCCCCAAGCTATTGATGCACTACTGACTCTCTACCTCACTCCATCCCACCAACCTCTTGTGTGTTGGTCTAAAGTCTAGACATAGAATGAACATCATACTTTGCAAAGTTCCTTATGCTGCACTGATTGGAGCTTCATGACAACTGCTAGAGTTTAGGAAGTATATATACTGCCTTCTTGTAAGGAAATAAATGACAGAGAAAATGACTTGCTTTAAGTCACCTACCCAGTTAGAAGCACTGGCCTGGAACTCTGTGGTGCCCTGCCTAGCTATATGAAGCTCTATCCCTGGCACTGTACTGCCTCTCTATCTGCCTAGAGATATCAAAATCTAATAGAGTGTATGTAGACAAGAGATACAAGAACATTACTCTCAAACCCATATCCTACTAATACAGTGCTTCCTCTCAAAAATTCTAAATAGCCTTTCATTACACCTCATGTAACACAGCACAATAATAGGCTGTTAGTCTTACTTCAAAAGTTAGGCAACTATGGGAAAGATGAGGGTTTAGGAAATAGGGCCTATAGGAGGTAGCTAAGAAAGACTGGAGCTATTTAGCTGGGAGAAGAGAAGGTGGATGAGTAACTTAATAATAATCTTCAAGGGTTATTAAAATACCAGCTGTTAGCCATTCTACCCGAGGTAGTAGGGAGGAAATTGCAGTAGTGAGAATTTAGCCCAGCATTATGAAGAACTTTTATTCCCTTTAGTTATAAGGTCTATTAGACACCAAAACATGATACTAAGCAAAATTGTGGGCTTTTTTCCCTGGAAGTATTCCAGAATAGGCTTGGAGGTAGTTCCCAAGCACGACTTCTTGGACCATTAAGATCAACTCCCTTGGAGCATCTCTTACAAATGCAGATTCCTGGAACCCACTTCGATGTGCAGACTGGCAATCTCTGGGGGTAAGGACAGGAGTCTATATATTTTAACAAGGCCCCAGGTGAGTCTTGTGCACAACCCCATTTGGAAACCCCTTGTGTATGTAGAATCAGTAAAATTTAACGCAGCAAGAATATATCATGCGCCCACTTGGTGATCCTACCACTGCTATTAGCCTCAGGGAATAAAGATAATAAAAGAATGTAGTATAATTTTAGTCCTTGTGGAGCTTTCAGTAAAGTAATTAAAGATTAATGATGAATTAGGGCAACTGTTTTGCCTTTAACGTAGTGTGATTTGAGGAAAGTTTCTTAATTCCTTTGGCCTGAGGTCCTAAATTGTTAACTTGAAGAATTGAACAAAATGGTTTCAAAAATTCTTGTGAATCTTTAAAATAATACAATACAGAATAAAGCCTATTTAGAAAAATAACTAAATGCTAATTAAAGAGTATGAGAGAGGATATCGAGAGAAACCAATTCATATGGGCAGGGCTTACCAGAGAAAACTCCAGGGAGAACAGGTGATTTAAATCTGGCATTGAAAGGTAGATGTGATAAAAAGATAAATGCATATGCAGATGTGGGGGGCCTCGATTTTTTAAAAAAACTTACTGTATACTGTGTACACATGTGACATCATTTAATACATTACAACATTTAATATCTACAAAGGCTTGTGTTGTTAAAGTGAGGATAATTTTTAGAGGATTTTACCATTTACTAGTCACTTAGTTAGGTACTATATACATATTACTTGTTTAATCACTATTACATCATTTTCCAAGTGAAGTGCTAGTTTTCTGTTTTTACCCCCAAAATTCTTATGTTTGTATGGCATGGGGATATATTTGAGGACACAGAGAGAGAAGAAGGAAGAGAGGGAAGGAGGAAGACAGAAGGAAGGAAGGAAGGAAGGAAGGAAGGAAGAAAGGAAGGAAGGAAGGAAGGAAGGAAGGAAGGAAGGAAGAAAGGCAGGGAGGGAGCAAGGAAAGAAGAAAAGAGGTTTGTGGAAGTAAAAATTAAAAAATTAAATGAAGAGTACAGGCTACTGAAAACATGAGTTTAGTTTGAGTAGAGGATAAACACTCAGTTGTTTTTCATGGTTGTTGTTTGTTAATATAATTGGGGAGTAATAAGGAAGTGGTGCTTATAGATTTCAATGATGCTTTTTTCCTTTATAAAGACCGCTGAATGAATGAATGAATGAACATATGCAACAGTTCATGAGTTTGCATATCATTGTTGCGTAGGGCCCATGCTAATCTTCTCTGTATCTTTCCAAATTTAGTATATGTGCTGCCAAAGCGAGCACAAGACCGCTGAATTTAAACATTGGAATATATATTCATACAGTAGCTTTAAATTTCCTAAGCAGTTGTACATTTCCTTACTACGTTTTATAAATGCTTTTCATTTGTTTTTGTTGTTTGTTTTCTGTCCATAGGAAGAAGGGACTTTCCCAACCCCTCAGGACTTGGGCCTCGTGAATTTCTGTCTCAAGTTTCCAAACACTCGATAAAGTGATCAAATCATTTTTATCAGTGTGTGGATGACACAAATTCACAGGGCTCCCAGTAGTTATGCGCTTGGGCTTAAGTACGAGTTAAACATAAATTCAAATCCCTATTCCGTCTAAAGAGCTGTGTGACTCTGAATCATAGCAAATATCTGAGCCATTTGCATCATTTATAAAATTGGGTTGTTTTCAATGATACAATGCATGTATAATCTTTCATTGATCAAGTATGTCATAGAAGGTGTAATTATAAAGTAACCTACAATCCATTCTAGCACATCAATTGTTTTCTCTGCCCTCAGGCACCTTATCTACTCTGGTCATGATAGAAAAAGTTCTAAGGTAACACAGTTATAAACCTCTGCCTCATTTCATGTGCCCTGTCCCGTACAATCCTCATGAACTAGAACTTGATATAAATTTAAAGCTTCTCCCTTTCCTTCTTCCAAGCTTGCTTTAGTCTCACACCCTGGAGGCAAAGATGTACATGGACAGGCATCTGCTCCTCTCCCTTTATTCTGGCTTCTAAACACTCTTAATCAGAGTGGGGGTGGAGGACAGGAAAGGAGAAAGGAGGGACATTCCTCCATGACTGGCATTGGCTGAAGACCTAGCATCAGCGCTGTGTGCACATGACGGATGGTTAATGCTATCTGTGTCCATCCTGAGTTCCTCCTGCACCACTTCCCCTGATTCAGAGTATCCATCACGTCAATATTCACGACTCATCTCTGCCAACTTACCTTCTGCTGCTCAGCCCATTGTCTTCAGGTCTGCTCTGGTCCTCATGCCCCTCCTTCCAGGCAAACCTCTTGGACAATTCTAGACAACTCCAAACCAGTACTCTTTACGGCATGGCCCAGATCTGATTTAGGGTAAAAGCCATAATCCTTTGATGGGGAGGGTGGTTTTTCTCAAACTACAATTGTCAACTTTAAGGACATAGGTCACTTTATCCAGGCTTTTGATGTTTACATTTCTCAGGTGCAACTCAGGCGTAAGTAACAAGATGGAGATTCAACAAGCCTTCAAATGGTTTCCTTAAAGGCCCATGTACTCTTGTGAAGTGCACAGGGAAGCCCTTTCCAATGGTGCCCTGGGAAAAATATAAGACTTAAAGCATACACAGAACTATTTCCAAAATTCTTCCTTCACTCTCCATTTGATGATGGTGTTATACCCATAATAAGAGATAAAGGTTGAAAAGGTGTCAGGTTATCATTCACTATTTTGAAATGTTGACTTCTTAGTCTAGAATATCCTTTCAGTATAGGCCTTAGTCAAAGTTTACATTCTAAAATTCTGTTGTATATATAAAGCTGCCAATACAGTACTTGGTCATGTTGTTAGAAAGGTGAGTGCTCAATGTAAAGTTGGAATTGTAATTGCAACGTATTACTTGCTTCCTAGAGAGACACACATACATATGTACAGTTTGTGGTGCCATGCTTTAAGAGTAGTGTTGACAAATACAAGTGTTTCCAAAAGGAAGTTTAGCAAGACCAAAGTTCACAGGGATATCAAATTAATGATTTTAGTATTAAGTCATATGATATGAAATAAACATGATGGCAGTTAAAAGTTTGATATAAACTATGATTATACCTAAAGTTCTCATGTTCAGCATGTAAATATTGAGTGATTTGGCTCTATTTTTTCAGAAACTCTTCATGTGTCTCTTCAAGACATTTTAGTAAAACTAAACTTGAATATGAGAGCTTGCCTGCCTGTGTTCCTTCCTTCCATCCTTCCCTCTTCCCCTTCCTTCTTTCTTTCTTTCCTTCCTTCTTTCTATTTTCTGTCATCCATTCTCTCCTAAATCATTTAGTACAAAAGTCATTAGGTGAGATGGATCAAGGTTTGCATCTGTAGGTAAGGAGGTCAATGTCTAATAGATATACTGGAGCCTGAATCGGTAAAGAGGGTGTCTGGTGGTAATATGTAGGTGTGCAGAGTGTGTGTATATATATACACACCTATATATATATATATATATAGGTGTGTGTGTATATGTGTATGTGTGTATATATATATATATACACACATACACATATACACACACACCTATATATAAAACACTCACACACACACACACACACACAAACACACACACATTTTATCTCAGTGGTCTACCAAGAGGGCCCAGGGATAGTGACATCCCAGATAAATGAACACAACCAACACAGATCATTGTCTCTAAAAACATTCTCCGCTAAAAGGAACTTGAGATCCTTAGAGAAATGGCTGATTTCAGGGTTGTGAAACCAAAAATTCAGGATGAGCCTTATGCAGCTTGGTGTGCCAGAAATAATATAAGTACAAAGAATATTGTGGACATGTAAAAAGGACACATAAGCAGCCAGAAGGACCTCCCACTGGAATAAAGCTAGGCATCAAATTAAACAGAGATGCTACTGGATTATAACCCACTGAATAAAATAGGCATCCATGAGTCCATTCTAACACAAGTAAACAAATGGGAAGAAGAAAACACTTTTCCTTCCACTAGAATGCCACCTAATAAATGGAGAAGGAATAATAGTGATAGAAAAATCACCATTTGGCAGCTGGAGGAATAATTATTTTCTCCAACTAACAGTAGTAAATGCTAAAGCCAGTGGGTAAAAGTATGATAAGGAATAGAATATTTGCTTAGTCTCAAAATAACTCCCATATCATACTTATTATAGAAGTAATTTTACAGTGGAAAAATCTTATAGATACAACCAAAACCAGGTGATCAAAGTTAACATCACCAGTAGTGGGACAAATTGAAACTGTGTATCACTTGATAGGATTTTAGGAGAAGAACACAGAATCACAATTTTTATCTTGTTGTCAAAAATCTATAATCTAAATCTGATAAGGAAACATTGAACAAATCCAAATTGAATGACATTCTATAAAATGTAAAATTATCAGTCTGTGATATTCAAAAGCATTAGGGTCATTAAAGGCAAGGAAAGACTGAGGAACTAATGTCAATTGAAGGCTACTAAAATTTATGACAATTAAATGTGACACATGATTCTAGATTAGCCATTTTTGCTCTAATGGGCATTTATGGAAATTAAAGATCCTTGAAAGGGGTGTGTGAAATTAGTAATATATGTTAATTTTTTTTTTAATTCTGGCAGCTTTTTTGAAGTTATGTTAGAGAACGTCCATGTTCATAGGACTTATCCACTAGTGTTTAGGGTGACAGGACATCATGTCCACAACTCACTCTCCAGTGCTTTCGGGAGGTAAAAAAACCAAACCAAACCAAACCAAAACAAACAAACAAAAAAAACAGTCTTTGTATGATGGTTGCAGATTGCTATAAGTTTGAAATGACTTCAAAATTGAACAAAAAATAGAGGAAAATTTACGCAGATACTATCTCTAGTAATATCAATTATGCATCGTTCCAAGTTAACTAGAGCAGTACCTGATGGCATCCGGTTATAGAATGGTGGCAGCAGGCAACTGGTTAGGTTTCCTAAACCACCCACATGCATACACTGATTCACATGCACAAGACACTTTGATCATCTGTTTGAGTTTACATGAATAAATATCAGTTAGCCATACCATAAGGGTACTGAGGGCACAGTAAAAAACTGTTATTAAGCTTGCCTTGTGTGTGTTGGAAATGAGGTTATGATTACAATTTCAAATACTTTAGGTACTTTTTTTAAAGTTTGTTTGTTTATTTTGAGAGAAACAGAGAGCACAAACAGGGAAGGAACAGAGGGAGAGGGACAAAATCTCAACTAGGCTCCTCACTGTGAGCAGGGAGCTGGAGGCAGGGCTTGAATTCCTAAACCGTGAGATCATGACCTAAGCTGAAGTCAAGAGTTGGATGCCCAACTCACTGAACCACCCAGGTGCCCCTAAGTACTTTTTGATGTAAGAGTTTTTGTCTTTCTTTAGGACCAGAAGAAAAACAACTGATGGAAGACTGAGGTTTCCAATTTTGATTTCAGAAGAGATGACAGTAAATGCTGCTGAAGAAAGGTAATGCCTTGTGAGAAATTCATATTGAGATCTGACCAAGCCAAGTCTGTGTGATGATCTGATCAGGAAGTGGAAGGATAGGTACATGACAGATGGAGAAAGGTAAGCTACCTGATTTCTCAAACAGATGTGCCCAAGGGGGTAGAGTTTTAAATATGGATGCTTTTACTCTTAATCCGGACCATATCAAAGATGTTCTGATTCAAAGATGTAAGAATTAATATGTCCATTTTTTTCCCTCTATAGATTCAATAACCATTTCATGTTGATAGGCCTGGCTTCAAGTGCGAAGGAAAAAAAAGTCCTTGTATAATGTCAACATAACAAAAATAATGAGATTATAGAAGAACACTGACTGATCCGCACTTCATAATTGAAAGATGGGCCTATTAAGGGGACACAGCAGGCCTGAAGGAATTGTGTGATCATTTGCACAAATGCTAATTTTGATATGTGGTTCTTCATCTCCGTAAGCATAATGTGGCTGGGCCGGCAGGATGAACAATGCATTCTTCCCCCGGGAGGCCTATGCCTCAGTGAATCAATGCCAGAAGGGCCATTTGCTGGTGTTGGATGACAGGGCATACGTTCTCTCTTCTTGTTGTACTTGTGGACACAATTGATCTGAATTGCCAGGATGCTGTGTTTTTAGAGACAACCATCTTCTTTCCTAGAGAAGCCATCTTGCTCTGGGTTGTGTAGTTTTATAGATGAAGCCTGGGGCAAATCACCTCTCTCCTCTGGCCTTAATCTCCTCACTGAGAATATAAAGAATTTGGAATAGACAAGCTACCCTCTCTGAAATGACTCTGCTTGGCAGGTAGTGTGATAGGAGAGAATGAACTTGGGCTTTTACATCAGAGAGACCTGGATTCAAATCCTACCTCAGCTACTTTGTAAAATCCTGAGCAAGTTTACTGAGCTCTCTGAGCATCACTCCCCCCAAATGGAAATAAGTGAGAAAAATAATACTTTATTTTCAGGCTATCAAGAATGCTAGTTGGCAAACAGCCCTTGATAAATATTTACTACATGGTTACATGTAGCAAATATTTGCTACATTAACTATATGTTAATTTACTATACACCAATATGTATCTAATCAAATAATCAGATATTGACATATATGCACATATACCCACAAACCCCAGAGAAGATACAAAACATAGTTAAGTGATAAAGATCTGCCACAGATTTAGGTTAGTGTGAATTCTCTGCCCCAAGCCTACAAAGCCCCATTGACACAAGTAGGGACTCAGTAAATGTTTGTCACATGAATAAGTAAACAAAAAAAGCACGTGGCAACCCCCATCCTCAAAAGTGCAAATCCATAGTTTTAATGCAAATTGTCGAGAAATAGAATTTTGAACAAAGATTCTAACTTGCCGTCTGCTTCATATATACCCTGCTTTGTCCTTCTTTTTTCTTAATTCTATCAAGTTTGTTACGGTAACTCAGGGGAAGGAACATTTCTCATGGAATACTCTGAGCTCAGTTCTATCTAACCCACATGGAAAGGCCCACAGGTCTACATGTAACCCTAAAGTAGGTTTTTATAAGAATCCACTGAAATAAATAATTCAAGGCCTGTCCTCAGTCACATATGAGAAAGCCTCCATTAAGTCCAATGGAGAGTTCAAATGCTAGTGGCGGAACCTGAAAATATATGTATTTTATACAACTCTTCTCACATCCTTTTTGGAAAGATAATGAACTACAATATTAGGGATTATTCCAATTTTCTCAAGCAAGAAAAAAGAGAATTAGATGAGTTGGAAAAAATGGACTTTAAAAAAATGGTGCAGTATTTGATGTTTAAAAAATCAAATAAAAGGCCACAAATTGAATGGAATAGCTTTTGTTAATGCTGAAACTTGCAGGGCCAGTTAGAGCTCATTAAGAGGTGATGGGAACTATGCAGATGAGATCAAGTTTGGTAATTGGCTGGTTCTGAATCCATTAAAAAGGTTATAGGGTTGTTTGGGTGGGTTATGTTTTATAAATGAATGATTAGAGTATATTAATGGGCCAATGGGTTATAAGGCTGGGATTGGTTTGGTGATATAATGTCTCGAATAGCACTAAGCTGGGGACAAGGTTATGTGTATAGGATTAAATTTGGGGAATAGGTCAGCTATGATCATATTAGGTGAGTTATAGAGTTGTAAAAAGTGTCCTGTGTTTGATGGAAATGAGAAAATGAGATTGTAGTTAGACTTCACTTGCATCCTTAGCACTTCTAATATTCTAATGTCTTTATATGTAGAAACTGCTTTCTGGAATTTATGTGGGCTCTGGACCAAGACCCCCAAAGAGCTCAGATATCAGTCAAAACCCTTAATTCCCAGCAGAGTTAAAGTCTTCATTGGTGTGTTACCAAGATTTAAAAAAATCACACTGGGGAAAGGGACAGGCCAAGGTAATGTTATGAAATTTTCTTAGGAGTGGGTTCAAGAGAAAGTGACATGTAGCAGAGTCATAGAAAGTTGAATATACACTTGTTACTAAGGTGGTGATTGCAGACGGAAGGACCATCTAGGAGGAGGTTGCATTTCTGTGAAAACATTTGGGCATGTTTAACACACCAGTGTCTTCAAGGAACTCAGAGGTCCTATGTGTGTCCGTGGTGGGAAGGTCTGGGAGTAAGAGAAGGAGGGCTGTGTAGACATGTTGTATTTGTGTGTGCAGGGAAGGATTAGACAAGAGAAGTTGGCTGAGGTTGGAATTTAAGGAAGGAGTTGGCGAACATAAGTGTGCACATAAATGTGGACTTAATATTTTCTCCCAGTCTGTCCCCAAATGTATTCCAGAGCAAATAAATGTCATAAGTGCACAAAATGATTTTTAAAAAAAGGATTCTGTGGACTCAAATATGTTTGCTAATGCTACATTTTAAATTCTCAGCCTCTGCCTCTTCTATAGACATTCAATTCTCTTTAGAATATTAGATGTTCTAAGGAAACTTGCAGCTACCAAGATGTGAATCCATACTTTACTCCACCATATTTTAAGCTTTTTTGATCCCAGACACATTTTTGCCCACTCCAACCACAAGAAGAAGTGTTATTAATACCCATTTGAGTAAATGCTTTAAGGAACACACTATTGCTCTAGACAAAGAGAAGCCCTTATAATAAAGACTAAGAAACAAGAGACAAGGATACTCAGTTTTCTCATTTTACAAAAGAGATATAACGATGCTAGAAGGCTAAGATACAGCAAAGAAAATGGAAAAAAAATATTGACGTTGTATCTGAACAATTTGAATTATCTACTACTAAGAAGTTATATGACCTTGAGAGAATTTCTTCTCTGTGGGTCTCAGTTTCCTTAAGTATACAATTAGGACAAAAAAGAAGCTTAAGACTATTAAATAAGGTAATGCATGTAATGATGAGCACTGTACCTCACACATAAGAGGGTGACTGATGTTAATAGTTGCAATAATTCTAAACTTCCCGACTGTCTGAGGTACTCCACCATGTTCAGTTCAACCTTCTGGTCCCTGAGTTCAAGTGTGGGAGCCCTCCCCCACATCATGTCATCTTTGGGGGCATTATAAGGAAACATCTTTACAAAATAAGACTAAGGGTAGAAGAATAAAGGTCATGGACTGGTATCACTTTCCTTCTTGGCTGTTGGATAGAAGGATGACTAATGTTAATTGAATGAGGTATTCATATGGGAAGACTAGATATCTAACTAAAAAAGAAGTAGGTTTTTGAGTGGCAAACATTCTAGTCTCATGAGAAAGGAACCACCAGCTGACGAGGGCATTGAGCCAATAGAGAGGCTAAGCTCAAATCATAGGTAGACCTTTCAGAGATTTTAGTCCCCGCCTCTGTGCTCATTTCTTCATGGGCAGCCATCCTTGAAGCTGGGAAATAGTTGGGAAATTAGACAGCTAGGGTCTATTTTCTCCATTCTGAACACTTGCCTGATATTTAGACTTTTTACATGTCCCTCCCTAGCCTCACAAATTTTCATGAATATAGCACTTTTCTTTATTAAAAAAACCTTACTCTTTAAAATGTTTCTCAAAACTGCCCTTGGTGACATCACAGAAATTTCCTGGATATAAATCAAGTTCAAATAATTAGTAACTGCTAAAGTAATTTCTCCCTTCTTCCAGAGTTTGTCAGAGTTACACTTAAGGGGGAGGGGGAAGAGTGGGAACCAGAAACAGATCTCTGTTTCTTGGGGACAGTGACGGGGGAGATCTGAATTCTATTCTGGGTAAATTCCCTGCCCATTTCCACTTCACCATGACTTCTATTTCACAGCAGTAAAGGGATAGTTAAAATTCTTTATCAAAACAGACTGAATGAAGATTTAAATCCTTCCTTACTCCTACTACTACTACTATTAGTTTTTAGTTTTTCCTCTTTTTGGATGCCTATTAGTCCAGTCACTCACTCTCTTCTCTAAAATGCTCACAATATTCTATACACATTCCATGCCTGGGTTGTGTTTGTTTTTCTTTGTTTTTGTTTTTTCCATAGATGCAGTGATTACATTTGTGTCCTTCCAAATTTTAAGCTACTCCAAGACAACAACTTGGCCTTACTCTGTATTCTGTCTGCCCCTTTCCTGGCCCAGTGCCCAGAGCTAAATAACTCTTCAGTAAATGACCAGTGGGTGAATATACAAATGAGTAAAAGCATTTTCTAAAATTTCAGAGTGTGCCTCACTGTACCCATTTTTTTTTAACAAGAGAGCTGAAGCAATTGACTGCTATCATCTATTCTGGTGAAGACACTCTGTGGTCTATGATTAAAACAACAACAAAATCAAAACTAAACAAAAACAGACAAAAAACATTAAAACTAGTCTTAAATTGAGCTAATTCATAACCCGTCCTTATTTCCTTGTGGATGTGAATCTAATAGATTTTTTTTTCTGATGTTTGAAAACAAAACTTGATTTGTAGGCTGAGTCTGGAGCTGGAATGAATTTCTTTCATTTGTGTTAGAAATCTGTGAAAACAAGGGGTTTCGATGAGGACAAGTGACTGACCCTTAACTATGAAATCACAAATGGGCACCACCATAATAATCAGGTGTATTTATAAATCAGGAACAACGTCCCAGCAAGACTGCCTTCCCTCACCTCCCACTGCATTATTGCTCCCTGCCAAAGCTGTCAGCTTGCACTCGCATTGCTAATTAACTGCACCACTCAAAGCAGGTGGATGGCCAAAGGAAACAACCCACAATTTTCCCTGTAATCATTTGTGCTTCAGGTCCCTGGACTCTGGGACCCGTTCTGCTTGACTTGCTCCCCACTCTCCACACTGAGCACACACACATGCTCACACCTGGGGGGAAAAGGAGAAGTGGCTTCTCCAGAGGGGAGAAAGAGAGGGAACCATCTGTGAGGTTTGCAAGAGAAAAACCTTTGGGCTGATTCAGGGGCTGGGCTGAGTGTGAAAGAGACAAAGCAGGAAAGTTGATAAATAAGCTCCAACGCTTCCTCAAGAAAATACCCCCTTGGATTTGCCAGCACCGAGTATCTTCACATTAGGTGATATTTTCCCTTGAGAATTTTACAGATCTGTGCAATTCTTCATCCATACAAGCAAGGCAATTTTATCAGACATCCACTTTTTCTCTACATCCAACACCAACCCTCCAGATTAAATCACCATTGTCTTCCACCCTAATTCCTGTAATAGCCTCCTTGCCATCATGCAGCCACAAAGTATGATTTATAGAAATCCAATCTTGTTTTGGATTCTCTCGTTTCACCCCTGCTGCTTAAAACTCTACCTTCTTCCCATTAATCCAAGGATCAAATCCTAAGTTAATAATGGCTCACAGTACCCTCTGTGGCCTTGTCTCTACCTAACTTCCAGCTCCCTTCCAAGCTACTTTGGACCTCAGTTGCTGGGTACCAGTTCTCTGCATAAACCACATTTTCTCATGCTTCAGGGTTTACATGTTATTCCTTCTGCTTGAAACCTTCTTTCTCCAGTCCTTTACCTGGCCTCCTACTCATCCTGTAGGACAAAGCGTATCAATTAATCATCAGTAACATCTAATCCATTGACAACCTGTACCCACTAATTTAAACCAGTCTTCTTATCTATCTTCTAACATTTCAGCTTTTACCTTTTTTCCATTGCGCATATCTGCATACATAGCAATATCTGTTTCTTTCATTAGCACAGTGGTTATCAACCAGAGGTGATTTTGCCCTCCAGTGGACATTTGGCAAAGTCAGAAGATACTTTTGGTTGTAATAAATGAGAAGAGGAAGGCATATCACCCACATCTAGTGCGTAGGAGCCAAGGATGCTGTCAAACACCCTATAATGCATCAGATAGCCCCCCACAACAAAGAATTTTCAGCTCCAAAAGGCAACAGTGTAAGTAGTTGAGAAAACCCAGCAGAAGCTATAAGGTCCGTGATATAGACAGAAACCATGCCTGTCTTAAACATTTATATTTCTCTAGGACTTAAGGTTTGCTTAACATATACTGTGTTTAATAGATGTTTATTAAGTTAATGCTTGGTTTAATCACACTGTATTCCAAACATGGGCCATTCACCCACTGATTAATCACTTAATGAGCATCATGATACAAGTGGTCATGTGTTTGTCATTGGTAATACAGTGATAAATATCAAAAGCCCATGCTATCAGGAGCCTTAGAATTTAGAAGAGGAATAAGAATGTAAGCAATAAGTTAAACTTGAGGGAAATTTCAATGCATAACACATTATAAGAAATTATTTCACCAGTTGAATGGCATAGATGTTCAGGAAGAAAAGTAACGTGGGTCTTTCACTCAGTCAATAAATATTTGTTGAGAACAAGATGATGGGGATGCAGCAGTGAATAAGACAGACAAGACTCTTGCCCTAATGGAACTTACCTTCTAAAAGGGAAGTCAGAAAATTTAAAAAATTAAAAAATTAAGGGGAAGACATACATTAAAAGCTATGTTATAAATCAATAAGATCATTACAATTGAGCTATGTTCTATGAAAACAATAAGTAAGATGAGATAAAGCATAACAGGGAGAGCCTGCTTTAAATAGAATGATCAGCTAAATCCTGTCTGACATGGCATTTCATATGAGGTTTGAGTATGCTTGTGAGCTCATATAATTTTGAGCCATAATGAAAACTGGGCAGATGGACCAAAAAAAGTGTATAAAATAATTTTCCAAACAAATGAAACATCACATGCAATGTCTCAGATGTAGGAGAGACCTTTGCATGTTGGATAGAGGGAAAAGGACATTTAATAGGTCTAGGATCCAACGAGATTCAGGGAAAATGGTATTAAATGAACTTGTAGGTAACATAGAAGCAGACTATGAATATTCTCTAGGCCATGGTAAAATGTATGGGTTTTTATTCTAGAAACAATGAGAAACCATGGGTGAATTTTCCAAATTTAAATTTATATTTTAAGTGATCGCTCTGGCTATTTCATGAACAGAAGAAGTAAGTGCGAAGAGTGGAAGCACAGAAATGTTAGTAAGTGCATGCAATGGTCCAGGTGAGAGGTGATGATGGCTTTTATATAGTGGTAGAGGTGGAAAACAAAAGTAAATGAACTTGAGATATTTTTCTGAGTCGTAATAGACCAGAATTTGTGACAAATTAGATATCAGACGGGAGGGAAAGTGAAAACTTAAGGTAATGTCTGTTTTGGCCAAAGAAATTGAGTGTAGGGAGTATTGTTTACATAAAAAAGACTGGGGGAAAAGATGCTTGTGCATGTTTTGGGGGATGGCCAAGTACTATGGGTTGTATATAGTATGATTGCAAGGTTAAACATGAAAATAGCTAAAGTAGTAACACTTACATAACAGTCATTGTGTCTCAGCAGTCTTCTACGCATTTTACAGATCTTGGCTGCTTTAATTTTCAGAAGAATCCTGTGTGTGAGACATGACCCATCTCCCCACTTGACAAATAAGGACACCAAAAAGAACTGAAGTAACCTATCTTAGGTCAAACAGCACGTCTCATGAATGGATATGTGAATAAGGCAGTTATGTCGATGTATCTGTAATTCAGAGTATACATCTAAGGTGGGGATGTCAATTTCTAAGTCATCAGAGTTGAGATGGTCAGATTTTAAGATTGTGTAGAAAGAGAATGTAAGCAGGAGGGGGGAAAAGCCTGGTAACTTGATGAAACAATGTAAAAACGATGGAAATAAATGAATAAGAAAATCTTTTTTTTTTCCCTATGGCAAATGTAATATTGGAAAGATATCTATGTAATATCGGAACAACTGGAAAATACAGAGAATATTCTGGCACCTTTGAATGCCAAGCTAAGTAATGTTGTTTTCTGCAAATATTCTGGAATATTTGAGAGTCTTTGTGAAAAAAAAAAAAAAAAGTGCCAGCATAAGGTAGCACTTAGAGATGGCAGATCAGGCAGTAGTAAGGTGCAACAGTTAAGAGTGGGTAGTGAATAAAAGTTTCAAAATTGTTTAAAAGGCAAGCACAATACCAGATTTCCTCCCAGGGACAAGGAATAAAAGAACAGAGTAAACAATACATAGTGTTAGCAAGGGGCATCACAAGGGGCTGATAAATTCATTTTAGCAGAACGGCCCCATTTCCCTGGGGATTCTGTTTCTCAAAATGATATTTCTCCTTCATGTCTCCCATGCATCCCTTCTCTTTCACTTTCCTTGGAGATAGATGATTTAAGAGCCGTTGGGATTTTGTCAAAGGAAACATTCTCAGGGCTTCAGGTTCTCAACAAATGGAGCTTGGATGAGAAATTTCAATCTTGCGTAGATATGATACAGTGCGTATAAATCTCTGCGCATGCAGCTGAAGATCTAAAATATGCACATCTAAAATCTTTAGACACTTAAAATCTATTCTTCAGTGTCTAAATAGTTGCTGCTAGCTTCTTTTTTTCTTTTTGAATAATCCTTATATGAAGGCACCCTGAAGAATATGGAAAGAAACATAACTAATATTTATGACTGCCTTCTACATTTTAGGCTCTGTGTTAGGCATACCACTACACAACTACATCAAAAAGCAATCTGACTGTTTATTTACCTAGCACAATTAAGTTCTTTACTTATGTCAATTTCTCATAGACCACAAAGCTTGCATTATAGTGATATAGTTGAGACTGGGCCTCACGGCCACATTTTTCTTGATTAAAGTCCTAGCTTCTAGAACATTTGTATAGGTCTATAAAACAGGATAGGCAATTTAACCAATCTTGGCTTACTTTCTTTATTAAAATCAGAAATGTTAATAAATATCATGGTAAGAATTAAAAGTTAATACATATAAGCTGTTTAAATACAATGTCTATCATATTATATTACTAAATGCTATTATTACATGTCCCATATAGAATTGTACATCAATAAATATTTGATGTTGATATTGTTGCATAATAGTGTGTTCTAAGGTGGGTTACTTAAGGAAGTGACTTTGAAGGCTGTTGATTCAAGGAGGTTGAGAAATGTTGAGTGTAGTATGGTTGTAGTGGTGATCTAACTCAGACTAAAGGTGAGAGGTGGAGTTCAGCAGAAGACAAGAATCCAAGTCCTAAATGGTGTGTGCAATGAAATAGTGTTCAATATATGACATTAATGAGTAGTAAAGAGAGATTAAAATCCAGGGATTCTGGCAGATACTGTGAGACTTATATATTTATAACTAGGAACTCAAATATTGTTTTAAAAACATTTGTGCATTTTTGGAAGGAAAGGGTCAATTACTTGTATTAGATACTAAAAGGGGTCCATAAATCAATAAAATGCACAGTTGGAGATTGTGAGACTCAAAGAAGAGCTTTTTATAAGAGAACATAAGAAAGATTTGTAATAGAAGCAAAGACAAGCTAGAGAATGGTGACATCACCTCAGAGACTATAAGGTGAGAAATAATAAACAGGCTTCAGAGAAGAAGTGTTGTCAGGGGAGAGTTGGTTTCAGAAACAAAGGAAGGTGAGGGAACATTCTGCAAGAAGGTTTCTGATATAAAGGGGGGCACTTATAAGGGAGTTGAGGTTATAACTGGCACAGAAGAGCCAAAAGAAATTTCAGAAAGAGGAAGAATAGATTATTATAAACAAAAGTGCATGATAACATATGTAATTGTATGTGCGTTTGTGTGGGGGGGGGCAAGAGCAGGTCAGAGGGCTTGAAATTTGATGGTGGACAAGGATGCACACGATAAGAACAAAACTGCATTGATTGTCCTTTAGATTTCTGGACAACTGAACTAAGATTCCAAGTGCTTTTGGAAGCAATGAAGTAGCTTCCCAAATCTTAAAGAAAAATGAGGCATTGATGTGACAAAAAATTGTTTATACATAATGATGAAGTGATGGTTCAAAGTTCCTTGCATTAAAAGGGATACACATGATGAATGTAAGCAGTAAATAGCTAAAAAGTACATAATTTTTAAGACTTTAGAGTAACCTTTCCAACGGCTTAGGATGTTGGTTACAGGTGTGGACTTTGAAGTTAGACTCTTGGGGTTCCAATCTTGATTTCATCCCTTTGTGAATGTGGGATTTTAGGTAAATGTGTATTTTCAATTTTAGGATACTTCCATTTCCACATCTATAAAATGGGTATAATAGCAATACTTTCAAAATAATTCCTTGTTTTGAATAATAATTCTTATAAATTGTTTAAAAAAATCCTTGGCCAATAGTAAACATGACAAAAGTGTCTGTTAAAATACACAAAAACATATACACAGGTAACAACTGTTTGATTTTGGACAAATTATGTAAGCCATTGAAGTCTCAGTTCTCATATCTATAACTTAGAGAAAAATATGTATTTCCCCACAAAGTTTGATGATTAAATGAAAACGTAATGAGATAAACCAAGTAAAGCACATAGTACTATATCTTGCACATATGAGTCAACCAAACTTTCTATTTTTTTTCTTTTCACTATTAGAATTCTTTATAAAATCACAACATTAGACTTCATAAAAAGCACAAAATTATCTGAAGGAAATCATTAAACTAACACAAATATTAGTTTTGATTTACAGTATTTTTTATTTTAATAAAATGAACTGCTGTCTCAATTGATAATATATTCCTAATAATCTGTCATTAATTAACATCATAACTAAAAGAAGCACAGGTAAAGACCTACCAAACATTAAATAAACAATAATAAACATATAGTATGGCAAAAAAGTGGTGCCCTAAGAGATATTCCCTTTTTATGAAGATCAGAATTTTTAACTATGCACCCATTTGTTCAAATGTATAATATCAGTGTTGTCTCTGAAGCTCTTTACATACTTTCTGGGATGTCAATTTTTGCATCCTGCAAAAGTACTTAAGGTTTCCCTGGTCTGCTTTTAGTCCATTTCTTTAATTTTAAAATAGGTTGTTAAAATTCAAGATGTCTTGTAACAACCCCTCTTGCAATTAAGAGACAGACGTGTGTCTGGGTGTCTTAGCAGGGGGAAAAAATTCAGGAAACAGCTGTAGTTCAGAAAGGAGCAATTTTGCTCTATCCGTGGTGCTGAATATGATTTTCTACGGGTATGGGAAAGCATTAATTGCTTGTCCAAGAATCCAAACAGAATTTGATTTCTACAAACATGTGAGCCAGTCTGGAATGTATAACAGAAAGCTGAAAGCATAGAGAGAGTGAAAGCGGAGGATATATCATTTTAAAGCATTAAATGAGTGTGACCATTTTATTCATTGTTTTTTTGTTTTTGTTTTTCCTCTCCAAACCTGGAAATGTTTTAGGTAATGCAAACGGATATATTTGATTTCCATCATTTGTGCTAAATGTTTCTTCTGATTATTATATGTTTTATATTTTCTCCATTAATTAACTCCAAGCTTAGTTTCTGAGTTTGTGAGACTTCCTAGTCAAAGTACACATCCAAATACTTTATTTATGGTGAAATGTTTGTTGAGAACGTACTATTTGTGACATCTTATACCATCCATTTTGGGGACAAATATATATTAAAGTTTCAGTAAATGTCAATAGTATTTTTTCTAAAACACAAACTTTTGTGGAGAAAGTATATGACTACAAGATTTTTAACTTTATATACAACTACTTAGGCATTGATGAATAAAGCTGTATGGGATTCTGAGTGTGGGGGACTAATCAGGTTCTGACTTGAGACATTGACGAAGACTATAAAAGGGCCCATTTTAAAACTTATGCTCATGTTTTGCCCAATGCTAGATAATCCTATCAGTATCTAGGGACAGGAGAGAGGCAGAATGGAAAGAAAGATTTAAACCCAATTGAATGCATGGAATTTGTCTGCAAAAAAGCAGATATGGCATGTGGATGCTTCAGTGAGATCAAATGGCTTAAGGAATGTTCGATGACTGTTGCTGCATTACCCATGGGTTCTTTCACTTTGAATTATTTCACTATGAAACACTCATCTGCTGGCTGCAGAGAGAGAATGACAGAGAGAAAAGAAACATCTTTGCCGTGTCTAAACTTTGTGGAGAGGCTGTTGCACATAGGTCAGGCTTGTCTCCTTTCATTTATGTTAACAGGCCCTAAATCACTCTTTCAATTCACTGCCTCCCACCATGGAGACCACAGCACTTTGCTTCTCCATGATGCCATAGTCACAGAAAGCTCCCATAATATATTTCCAGAGGTGCATTTCTAAGGATTTGAATAAGTTCTCCATCCCCCTAACTATCACACTAATTTTAATTTCTGGACACATACACACACACACACACACACACACACACACACACACTCCACCAAACTACAAAAACATAAAGTAACATTGCCAGTAACAGTCTTATTAAAATCATAACATGGTAATTAATATCTACCAGTGTTAATGTGTGGGGGTTGAACTTTGTGAACTTTACAATTAATATCTCTAGCAAGGAGGTACTGTGAGTACAAATTTTCTTTGGACTTCATACCTTTGCTTTTGTCTTCAAAAAAGACATTTTCATGAGTACTAGACCCCAAGTATCCTGTATTCAATGATTAGCCTGTCTTGGTTGCAAGGAAGTCACCTACAGTGTGGGTAACTTTAGAAATACAGAAATTCAGTACAAAGTCCTGCTGGATATTTAGATAGATGTGGTTATAACTTTTTTTTTATTCATTAAATGTGAATGATAAAATCAGTTCTACCTAAAGTTGTGCTCTTTAGTTTGGTTTATGTATGTGAGGGAAATACGAAGAAATTCAAAGAACTTTACAAATAAAAATGTGTTAATTGATTTGATAAATTGTTAGACTGTATACTAAAAGCATAGTATTTTATCTCAGGAATAGTTTCTGTTGTTTTTTTTCTTTCATTTCCTTTATTGTTTCAAATTTAAATCTCACAAATTGGCTAATACCTCTTCTAAAGCTGTTTCTTCAAGCCAATTGCTACCAGAAGTCATTGGGAAGAAAGAACTACTTTATAATGGATCTGAAAGGAGTTTATGCTATCAAGTTCTTAATAGATAGTTGTGCAGCCCTAGGCATGATCAGCACAACTGGTGGGTGCTCTCTGGAGATCCCCCAAGGATTCAATAAATGGGATAAATGGGCAATGGAGAATGAAGTGAATTGGAAAAGTGCCTGGTTGACTTCATAAATACTAGAATGGAAAGATAGGGCAGAATTTATCTTCCAGGAATACATCAGTTTTACTTGTTCCGAATATACATATACGCATGCATTTGTGCACACATGCACACGCATTCTCACACCTTAATTTGTCTTCTGCTTTAAATTTATCAAGATTTCTTGTGCTTCATTCTGACAGTAAGTTGACACACCTGGACTTCAAGTGTAGTTAAGGAAAACACGACCTTATCCGGAGCATAATTTGTCTCTATATCGGTTACCATAAGAAGCCGTATCTCTGGGGTTTGACAGTCACCCAAAGAGAAAGAAGACAGCCTAAGGGTCTCAGGCTGAAATTGCTTTTACTTAGAACTATTTATCAATGTGCTTACTCTACATTCTCAGCATTTTCCTTCTGTGGCTTACTTTTGTAATGCAAATACCTTTAAGCTACCCCTGAGAAATCTGAATTTGATGCCTCCTCTGCTAACCGGGTACCCAGTATCCTTCAATAGTATGTGATTGGAATAACTAGTACTTATTGAACAAGTACTTGATACCAAATACTTAGCTGATATGACCTTATTTAATTTTTATAACAAAACTGTGCGGTAAATATTAGTGTCGTTTTATAGTTGAAAAAACTGAGATCCACACAGGTCAGTAATGATAATAAAGCCTCAGCCATCGTAAAGGTAGAATTTGAGATTGGAATTCAGTTTTTCTTGGTTGAAAAATATTCTAACTTTCTGAGAATTTAAATTCCAAATGGTCTTTCTCCTCTCTTATTCTTAACATGTGTTTCTATATTATATTAAAGCATAAGCAACAAAAGACTACAGCAAATGTAAAAAAGATTCTGCACAACAAAGGAGACAGTCAACAGAATGAAAAATATCATCCGACAAAATAGAAGAAAATATTTGAAAATCATATATTTGATAAAGGGTTAATATGCAAAATACAAAAAGAAATCATATAATTGAATAGCAAAAAAAATCTGATTTTAAACATAAGCACAGGAACTAAATAGACATTTTCCCAAAGAAGATGTACAATGGCCAACAGGTACAAGAAAAAGTGCTTTATATCACTAATCATTAGGGAGATGCAAATCAAAATCACAATATCACCTCACACCATTAGAATGGCTATTATCAAAAAGATAAAAGGTGAGGATGTGAAGAAAAGAGAACCCTCATGCACTATTTGTGGGAATGTAAATTGATACAGACACTATTGGAAACAGTATGGTGGTTCCTCAAAAAATTAACTACAACTACCATATGATACAGCAATGTCACTTCTGGCATATATCCAGAGGAAATAAAAACAAGATATCAAAAAGATACATGCATTTCCATGTTCATTGCAGCATTATTCACAATTGTGAAAACATGAAAACAACCTGTGTTCATCAACAAATGAATGGATAAAGAAGATGCAGCATATATAATGGAATACTATTCAGCCATGAGAAGGAAGGAAATTTTACCATTTGGGACAACACGGATGGTCCTTCAGGGCATTATGCTAAGGAAAATAAGTCACTCAGAAAAAGACAAATGGAGTATGCTATTACTTATATATGGAATCTTAAAGAAAAAAAAATAGAAACAAAATGTTGGTTCCAGAGGCTGGAGGATGGAGGAGATGGGAAAATGCTGGTTAAAGGGTACACACTTCCAGTTATAAGATGTATAAGTTCTGGGGATATAATGTACAGCATGGTGATTAGTTAATAGTATAGTACTATATACTTGAACATTGCTAAGACAATAGATCTTAAATGTTCTCACCACACACACACACACACACACAAAAGGTAATTTGTGACAGGATAGAGGTGTTATTCAAGGCTACAGTGGCAATTATTTTGCCATATGTAAGTATATCAAATCTACAGGTTGTACAGTTTCAAATTATACAGTGTTAACATGAAAAGCTACTCAACATTTCTCATCATCAGGGAAATACAAATCAAAACTATAATGAGGTACCACCTCACACCTGTCAGAATGGCTAAAATTAACAACACAGGAAAAAACAGATGTTGGTGAGGAGGCAGAGGCAGAGGAAATCTCTTGCCCTGCTGGTGGGAATGCAAACTGGTGCAGCCACTCTGGAGAATAGCATGGAGGCTCCTCAAAAAGTTAAAAACAGAACTACCCTACCATCCAGCAATTGCACTAGTAGGTGTTCACCCAAAGGATACAAAACTACAGATTTGAAGGGCTACATGTACCCTGATGCTTATGGGAGCATTATCAACAATAGCCAAATTATGGAGAGATCCAAAATGCCACTGACTGATGAATAAAGAAGTTGTTGGAATATTACCCAGCTGTAAAAAAGAATGAAATCTTGCCATTTGCAAGGATGTGGATGGAACTAGAGTGTACTATGCTAAGCAAAATAAGTCAGTCAAAGAAAGACAAATGCCATATGATTTCACTCATGTGGGGAATTTAAGAAACAAACCAGATGAACATAATGGGGACAAAAAGAGAGAAACAAACCGTAAAACAGACTCTTAACTATAGAGAACAGACTGAGGGTTGCTGGGGAGGGGGGAGTTGGTGGGGGCATGAGTTACATGGGTGATGGGAATAAGGAGAGCACTTGCTGTGATAAGCACTGGGTGTGATATGTAAGTGATGAATCACTAAACTGTATTCCTGATACTAATATTACACTATATGTTAACTAACTGGAATTTAAATAAAAAATTGAAACTAAAACAAAATCTTAAAGCAATTCCTAAATTCAGAGATAAACCATGAATTAAAAAGGAAAAAAAAAAGAAAAACAAAATGCATAGAGTGAGTCTTGCTCTGTCTTTGTGGAAAAAAAAATTAGATAGTGTTCTATGTCAATTATAGCTCGTTAATCTTGGGAAAAAATCAGTACCATGTACAATGCATTAAGAACATAATGGCTCACATTTAATACTTTTTGCTCCTTGCATCCATTTTTGTAAAATTGCCTGTTTGGAAAGTAAGATATTTTTAATAATTATATACTTATAGATACTTTTAAATCATGCCCTTTGATTAAATATGAGATTCTAATCTGGGTCCAATCTAACTAACTGCATTCTTAAAGTAAAGAATATTTCCTCACTGTTGGATGAGAGAGCTCTGTCTATGGAAAAATGGTCAGAGAGATGCAATGTTGTTGACTCTGAAGACGGAAGAAGGGAGCCAGGAACCAAGGACTGTAGTTGACCTCAAAACAGATGTTACCCTAGAGCATCCAGGGAGGAATGCAGTCTTATTTCCACCTTGATTTTTATCCCAGTGAGACCCATGCCAGACTTCTGACCTCTATGACTGTAAAAATAATACATTTTTTTGTTGTTTTAAGCCACGAACTTTGCGGTAATTTTTACAGAAGTTATGCAAATTAAATGTGATTGACTCCTCCAACTAGACCTTCCCTAGATGTCTTTACCTTTTGATGGGCATCACCTAGAGGCCTAGATACACTTCAAACATGTCTGAAAAGTGATCCTACAGTCTTGGCTCCACAGTCCAGTGAGGTTGTGATTCTAAGTCCTGAATTCAAATGTTGAGCTCTCTACATCACAGACACCCCATATATCCAAGAATGACCCAATCTGTAAGACTACATTTCTTGATCCATTCAATAAATATTTTGTACAGTTACTCTGTGCCATTTCTGTGCTGCTTACTGAAACCCAGTGAAGAACAACTTGAACAAACTCTTCTGACTCTTATGGAGTTTATGTCCCAGAGCAAGTGTTAGCAAACCATGACCATGGATCAAATCCAGTCCAATACCTGTTTCTATAAATGAAGTTTGACTGGAAAACAGACATGCCCATTCATTTGCATATAGTTAATGCCCCTCCTGCCCTATAATAGTAGAATGGCATACTAACAATGGGGGCTTTATAGCCTGCAAAGCCTATGTAATATGCACATCTGGCTCTTTACAGAAAAGGTTTGCCAGCCCTTATTCCAAAGAGAAGACAGGCAATGAAACAAATATGTCCAAATATGAAGACTGTTATGATGAAGAAGTACAGGGTGCTGTGGAATTCTCTTAGAGTATGGAGATGACATTTAACTAATGTGGTATAACCAAAAACCAAAAGAAAAACACGTAAGAGTTATTAGCCATATAAAGAAACCGTGAGAGGCTAGGAAAAAGTGTCCCAGGTATGAGGAAGATTTACATATAAATGCCTGAAAGCAAGAAAGGACATGACACATTGACATCAATCTGCTGAGACAAGAATAATTGGAAGAATGGCCCCAAATGATGCCAACCCACGTAACACACGAGAGGCTGTGTGAAGGATGTCGGATCCCCTGCTAAAGGCAATGGAAACTCAGTGACTAGTTTTAAGCTGGTTTCCCTACCCAGTGCTTGATTATCTCCTTGACTTGAAACCCTGTCCTGATCCCTGACCACTTGGCTGTATGGTTCCTTATCTGCCTAGATCCTAGAAACTCTTCATCCAGAAACCTTGAAGTTGTTTCCTCGATTACAATACTCAAGGTAGGTTATTGCTAACTTTCAAACCTAGTCTCACATTCTTTCTGTATTTTACCTATCTTTGTGTCCCCCAGGTGACTCAGGCTTCCTAATACAGGTCTTTCTCTGTTACTCTCTGGGTCATAGACCATTGGGCTGCCAGGACATTCCTTACTTTTATGAGCCTCTGCCCTTATTCTGTGGGAGTCCAATCCCCATAATATAAGGGAAACAGACAAACCAACACAAATTGACAAGGGTTATCTTGACTTTGACTCCTAGCTTCCTAACTTCATAGCTTTGCAATTTTAAATAATGTATGACATTAAAGGGTCCTAAACTTCTTCATTTCTAAAATGGTCATAGAAGTTTCATGGGAATTAAATGGAAAAGTATGCTGTGGTAGATTGACTACATTGATGGGCCCTATTAAATTCTATACCCTTTCCTGTCCCCTCCCACTCTGACTTCTGACTTCACCCTGTGGCTTTCTTTGCTTAATAAAGAAGTAACAAATGTGACACAGAGACTCTAAAATGTGCTCAAGTGTTTAGCTTCCTTTCTTACCTCTCAATCATCCCCATGAGAATGTATCTGGCATAGTCTGCTGGAGCATGAGACAAGTGGAACAGAGTTTAATCAGTCTGTTTATTCCAGCCAAGGCTCCACACATGTGGACATCCTCCTAAGATCTGTAGAGTTGCCTAGCCAAAACACTGCTAATTACAGACACTTGAGTGAGTCCTACCAAGTCTGGTTTAGAAGAGAAAATTTGACCAACTGGCTCCAGATTTATGAAAAAAAATCAGTATTTATTTTGTATACCTTTGAAGTTTTGTGGCGGGTTGTTTCACAATACTTTTTTCTTTTTTGGTAACAGCTAACTGATGCATGTACAGTAAGTGGGATAATAGGATGCCGAGCATACACTCAGTGCTCAATAAATGGTAGCCCCTCCCCACCACTGAGACTTGTGTGATGTAAATATCAGCAGGTGCCAATTCAGATTACGAATCGACAATTGTTAATTCTCTCATTATTACACTGGTTGGGTGTTAGTTCATTTCTGCTGGGTTTCCAGCAGCATGCTTGTAGACACACACATACAAACACTTGCCATTAAATAAACTGTGGCCCCACCATCTGCTGTCTTAAATGAGCACCTGCCTGTTGCAGTCTAAGGGATTCTCACCAAAGACACCTCCAAATCCCATTTCGTTTCTCTTTGGGAGAAAGAGCTATGCCCACCACAGCCCCCACATAATCCTTTTCCCAGCAGAACTGAACAAGCTACATCATGTCAGGGTCAGCACAGCCTGGCTTCTGAAGTAGGTCTAGAGACGGTTTCCAAAGAGACATGTTATTAAAGAAACAATGCCTTTGTCTCGGCAGCAAGGCTAAGTGCTGTTTATTTCCAGATGCTTTCCTGGAACACAGGGGAGGGAGTGCAGCTGCACGTCATTCATGCAGCGGCTGAGACAGGATGGAGGCAGCACTGGGAGGAAATGACCAAGCTCATTTAGGGCTGGGGACATGATGCAATTTTCTGTCCCTGACAAAAAAGAATTTGGTTTCCTTCTTCATTGACCTGCACCTGCTCCAAACCTCAACATTCTTGTTTGTGTGAATGACACCGTCTGTTTCTCCTTCACCTGATCATCCAAGCTTTACACATTTTTTAAATTTCTCCATATAAATGTCTTCCTTGGTCCACTTTCTCACCCTCATGCTCTTCCTTCTGACTGAGATAAGTACAGCCAAGTGGCTCAGACCACAGGCTGTGGAAAGAAAAAAATTGCTTTGGTCAAAATCGTGTTTTGAACATTTATTCTCTATTTGTCTTTGGACAATTCTCTCTCCAAGACCCACTTGCATTATAATAATACAACATTAAAAATAGTAGCTATATTATAGGTGTGTTTTATGAAATAATTCACCATTACGTGTTTATATCTGTGTTTGCAAAGTACTTGTTATTATTCTATCATCATTATCTTGTTTTGTTTTTCACTATTATCCTGAGTCCTGGTATTTGTCTGACTAAATATCTCACATCTATTCTGTTCATCTATCTGAATCTACCCTCTTTCTCTTCCAAATTTTTATTTAAATTCTAGTTAGTTAGCACATAGTGTAATATTGGTTTCAGGAGTAAAATCCGGTGATTCATCACTTACATATAGCACCCAGTGCTCATCACGAGTGCACGCCTTATTCCCCATCACTCATCTAGCCCACCCCCTACCCACCTCCCTCTATCAAGCTTCAGTTTCCTCTCTATAGGTAAGAGTCTCTTATGGTTTGCTTCTCTCTCTTTCCCCTTTCCCATATATCCACTGTTTTGTTTCCAAATTCCACATATTAATGAAATTATATGGTATTTGTCTTTCTCTGACTGAATTATTGTAATGCATTCTAGCTTCATCCATGTCATTGCAAAAGGCAAGATGTCATTTTTTTTGATAGCTGAGTAATATTCTACTCTGTGTAGGTGTATCTCTTTATCCGTTCATCAGTGTATGTATCCTTGGGTTCTTCCCACATTTTGGCTATTGTTGATATGCTACTGGCTAGTGTTGATAATGCTGCTATAAACATTGGGGTGCATGTACCCCTTCAAATCTGTATTTTTGTAGCCTGTAGTAGTGCAATTGCTGGATTGTAGGGAAGTTGTATTTGTAGCTTTTTGATGAACCTCCGTACTGTTCTCCAGAGTGGCTGCACCAGTTTACATTCCCACCAACAGTGCAGGAGGGTTCCTCTATCTCCGCATCCTTACCAATAACTGTTGTTTCTTGAGTTGTTCATTTTAGCCATTCTGACAGGTATGAGGTGATATCCCATTGCAGTTCTGATTTGTATTTCACTGATGATGAGTGATGCTGTGCATCTTTTCATGCGTCTATTAGCCATCTGGATGTCTTCTTTGGAAAAATGTCTATTCATATCTTCTGCCCATTTCTTAACTGAATTATTTTTTTGGTATTGAGTTTAATAAATTCTTTACAGATTTTGCATGCTAATCCTTTATCCGATTTGTCATTTGCAAATATCTTCTCCCATTCAGTCGGCTGTCTTTTAGTTTTGTTGATTGTTTCCTTTACGGTGCAGAAGCTTTTTATCTTGATGAGGTCCCAATAGTTCATTTTTGCTTTTTGTTTCCTTTGCCTCTGGCAACATGTCTTGTAAGAAGTTGTTACAGCCAAAGTCAAAGAGGTCGCTGCCTGTGTTCTCCTCTAGGATTTTAATGGTTTCCTATCTCACACTTAGGTCTTTCATCCATTTTGAAATTGCTTTTGTATATGGTGTAAGAAAGTGGTCCAGCTTCATTATTATGTATGTTGCTGTCCAGTTTTCCCAATGCCATTTATTGAAGAGACTGTCTTTTCTCCATTAGATATTCTTTCCTGCTTTGTTAAAGATTAGTTGACCATATAGTTGTGGGCCCATTTCTGGGTTTTCTATTCCTTTCCATTGTGTCTGTTTTTGTACCAGTACCAAATTGCCTTGATGACTACAGCTTTGTAATATATCCTCTTATTTCTCCCGTGTAAGCCCCCCACCTAGCCTCACCACCGTTCTTCTCTTCTAATTCTTCCCACTGGCTCAGTATCTCTCCCAGGATAACTCCCATTCTTTGTAACATGGTGTACTGATTTCCTAGGGCTACCACAGCAAAGTACCCCTAATTGAGTGGTTTGAACAACATAAATTAATTTTCTCAGAATTTGGAAGCCAGACAGACACTCAAGATATTGGTAAAGTGGCCATGCTATCCTCTGAAACCTAAAAAAGAATACTCCTTTGCCCCCTTCCTAGATCTGGTGACTCTTCGGCAATCGTTGGCGATCTTTGGCTTGTAGATGCATCACTCCAATCCCCCATCATCACATGGTATTCTTGCTGTGTCTCTGTATTCGCATGGCTGTCTTTTTATAAGGATAAGATATATTGGTTTAGGAATCCACCTTACTCTACTCCGTATGATTTCTTCTTAACTAATTACATCTGCAATAATCCTCCTTCCATATAAGGTCACATTCTGAGGTACTGGAGGTTAAGACTTCAGCACAAATATAGTTATAGATATATAGATATTTTAGAGGAGGTAGATACAATTCAACCTATAAAACATGGCTCTTCAGAATCTGCCTCAATTTATGTCTCCATCCCTATTTCTTACCACTTTCCATACTACCCTCTCTGGCCCTGGGGAAAAAAAAATAATGAGTTGATTATACAGTGTCTTCTCTGTCTCACAGCCTTCCATGGGCTGTGCACTCTGGCAGGAACACTCCCAATGCCCTCCCCACTTGCTTTCTAGCTAAGGTTTACTTACTCTTAAAATCTCAACTTAGTCATCACCTATTATAAGAAGCTTCAACTGAAGCTTACTTCACACCCATTAGAATGACTATTATCCAAAAAAGAAAAAGAAAGTAAGCATTGGTGAGGGTGTTCATGAGAAGAAATTGGAACCCTTGTTCAGTGCTATGCAGCCACTGTGGAGGACAGTGAGACAGTTTCTCAAAAAAATTAAACATAGAATTATCTTATGATCAATGATTCCACTTTAGGTGTATGCCAAAAATAACTGAAAGCAGGGACTCAGACGTTTGTACAACAACATGCACGATAGAATTATTTACAATTGCCAAAAGGTGGAAATAATACAGGTGTCTATTGATGGGTGAAGGGATAAACAAAATGTGGTATGTATACATAGTGGAATAGTATTCAGACTTTTAAAGGAATGGAATTCTGATACATGCTACAACATGGGTGAGCCTTGAAACATTATGCTAAGTGAAGTAAGACAGACACAAAAGGATAGATCCTATATGATTCCACTTATAAGACGTACTTGGAATATTTAAATTCATAGAGGAAAAAAAGTAGAATAGAGGCTACCAAGGACTGGGGTTGGGGCGTAAAAAGAAGAGCTATTGTTCAATATGTACATAGTTTTACTTTGTAACAATGAAAAAGTTCTTCAAATGCATAGTAGTGACGGTTGAGAACAATGCCCGTACACTTGGTACCACTGAATCATAGACTTAAAATGGTTAAAATAAATTGTATGCTGGGGCGCTTAGGTGGCTCAGCCAGTTGAGCATCTGAGTCTTGATTTTGGCTCAGGTCATGATCCCAGGGTTGTGCGATCAAGCTCCGTGTTGGGGTCCACACTGAGCATAGAGCCTGCTTGATATTCCCTTTGTGTTTCTGTCTCTCTGTCTCTCTCTCTCTCTCTCCCCACTCTGCCCTTCTCCCCTGCTTGTGCTCTCTCTCTCTAAAATAATAAAAATAAAAAATAATTTAAAAATAAGTTGCATTTTATATATATATATATACACACACACACACATACACACACACACACACATATATATATTTACCACAATAAAAAAATAAAACTACATAATGCATAAGGGGCATTAAGGAATCTACTCCTGAAATCATTGTTGCGCTATATGCTAACTAACTTGGATGTAAATTAAAAAAAATAATAAGTTAAAAAAATTTTTTTTAATAAAAAACAAAAAAACTACCTGTATTTAACATGCTACCAAAGAACAAAACAAAATAGAAGCAGGTGAATGGATCCTACCTTTACATCCAAAGGTAACTGCACAATTTTTTTTAATTTAACCAACACATAGATAATGCATCTATATGCTGGTCACTGCCTTCAGCACTATGTAAATATTAACTCATTTAATCGTTATGATACCTTATGACCTAGGTAATACTGTTATACTTATTTTATAGGTGATTACACTGAAATAGGAAGCAATTTTCCGGAGGTCAGTAGTTTCCATGTGGCAGAGCAGGATTAGAGAGGAGGTATCTGGCTCTAGACTCTGGACTCTTTTTAACTCTCATAGCTGAGATCATGCTCATCACTTCTACAAGCAAGATCTTCAAAGGATCTAGGTTATGTGGACAGTAAAGCCAATGCCACTTTGTTTTTCATGACCACTCTCAAATCAACCCCATCCTATATTTATTCCTATAACATTATTTATTCCTATAATGTTTTTTCATCTTCCTAACTAAAATGAAAGGACCTCTCTGTTATATTCTGAACATTTTCTGAAATTCCCTGTTTATGTGATTTTTTTTTTGCCTACATTATTTGCCTTGGTTATCTATTTCTATTAACAAACTACTTTCTAACTTTCTGGACTACAAGGCAGTCATATGGTTTTTCCTCACAAGTTTGTGGATCTGAAACTTGGAAGGGCTTGGTTAGGCGGTTTGTCCCTGGATCTCTGTGGTCTCAACTGGGACAGCTGAGGCTACAAGTACACATTCAAGATGATGGCTTCTTAACACACATGTCTGGCACATGTCTGACACCTTGGTGCTATTTGGCACTCTCTCTCTCTCTCTCCCTTACTCCTTCCCTCTCGTCTTCCTTCCCTTTACATGGCATCTCAGTATTCTAACATAAGAGGACTCCACTGACTTGGGCTACCCAAAGCAAAGTGATCTCAGGGTAGTCACACTTTTTACCTGGTGACTGACTTCCAAGTGGCAGGAAGAGGAAGCTGCATAAAAATTTCAAGGCTTTGGGGCGCCTGGGTGGCTTGGTCGGTTAAGCGTCCGACTTCGGCTCAGGTCACAATCTCGTGGCCCATGAGTTCGAGCCCCACGTCAGGCTCTGTGCTGACCGCTCAGAGCCTGGAGCCTGTTTCAGATTCTGTGTCTCCCTCTCTCTCTGCCCCTCCCCTGTTCATGCTCTGTCTCTCTGTGTCTCAAAAATAAATAAACATTAAAAAAAATTTAAAAATTTCAAGGCTTTGCTTATAACTGGCACAGCATGATTTCCACCGAATTCTACTTGTAAAAACAATCACCAATGTTCAATAGGTGAAGACATAAGCCCCACCTCTTGATGGAGTAATTACAAAGTTACACTGCATAAAAGCCTGTGGAATAAGAGATATTGTGACCACATTGGTATAGTGGAAATCCTTATTATCTATCAGTATGTCTAGGTGGAATCAGATAGATACATAGATACATGATTTTATGTATATTTTTTTAATGTTTACTTTGTTTTTGAGAGAGAGAGAACATGAGCATGAGCATGAGCAGGAGAGGGGCAAAGAGAGAGGGAGACACAGAATCCGAAGCAGGCTCCAGGTTCTGAGCTGGCAGTACAGAGCCTGATGCGAGGCTCGAACTCACGAACTGTGAGATCATGACCTGAGCCAAAGTCAGACGCTTAACTGACTGAGCCACCCAGGCACCCCAGTTTTATGTTTGTTTTAGATAATACTCTACCACAGTCAGCCATGTAAGTAGTAGAAACCCAACTTGAATTAACGGTACAAATAGTGGGGTGCCTGGGTGGCTCAGTGCGTTAGGCATCTGAGTGTTGATTTTGGCCCACGTCATGATCTTAGGGTTCATGGGATCAAGCTGCTCATTGGGCTCTGTGCTGACAGTGTGGAGCCTGCTTGAGATTCTCTCTTTCCCTCTCTCTCTGCCTGTTCCCAGCTCTCTCTCAAAAATAAACATTTAAAAAAGAAAATAGAGATAAAAATAGTATGTAGCAATTCAGTTACCAAATTACAGAACATGAAGGGGAAGATCTTGCTTGTTTCAAGTAAATCCAGAAAATCAGATATCTTAGAACTCTCTTTCCTTCTCTGTTTTTCTCTCTCTTGGCTTCAGTATTTCTCCAGAACTGGAGAGAAGTATTAAGACTATTGGAAGCACATAACTAAAGCTTGAGGAAAGATACTAGAGATGGAGGTGAATAATTGGATATTATCTACATACAAATAGATAATTGTTGAAGGTATGGAAGTGGGTGGGGTCTTTAAAGATGATAACAGGGCTAGATGGGAGAAAAAACAACCTCAGATCACAAAGTGAGAACTTGAGTTTTAGAATGCAATTTTGTTTGTTTTGTGGTGGATGCATGAGTGTGTATGTATTTGTATCTCTCTAGTCAGGGAAAGATTTAATAAGCCTTTTAGCTATAGTAACTAGCAATTACGAGTGGCAACTATTAATAAACACTCTCTGCTTTACCTATGTCAAAGTAAAGCTGTAACCCTAAAAACAAATGAAGTAACACATTATTTAGTAGGAAAAGATGGTGGAATTGGAGATAGGGACATCTCTCTAATTCTACATTTTGCACAGATGGGAAAGCTGGCCTGGGACAAGTTTTCTAACTCCTTCAGGTTATTTCTTAAAGATATAAAACAAAGAGATTGAACTATAGGAGTGTCAGAGGCCCTTCTAATTCCAAAAGTCTGTACACTACGAAAATGTTTTTCCCAAGTACATAAAATGTTACACAACACAAGATTTTATGAGTTTTAAAGGTTGATTTATTCAGAGTGTCTGTGTGTGTTGATTAATTTCACCAGATAAATGTCAACCATCCCATTTTATTTGCAGCGATGGACCCAAGTATCAGCATTGCCACTGTACTCTGACCAGGTCCACGGGACCACATCCTAACGGAAACTCACATTACGCGTGGACAGGGAAACTAAAGGTGTGTCCCTCTTCATGCAGCGTCCATGGTCATGACAAGCTTAGGTTAGTGAAAGTTCTGTAAATGTAGTTGCTTCTTAACTGCATTAGAAACACTTGCTATTTAAAAGAACCCCAGGGTCACTCTTTTCCTAAACAGCAAGTGCCTTTTGTAATATGAATCCAAATGGCTTAATTAATGTTTTGCAAACTCAGATTTGATATCTCCAGCATTCTTAACACTCAGCCTATCCTTATTGCATAGTCAAATATTTCTATTTTATTTCTTCCAGAGAATAATTTGATATGCAGATTGATATCTGCCAAACAGATCAGCCAGACATATTTTTTTTCAAGTGAAATTTTTACCTCAATTGTCTAAACTGGTGTTTCTACTTTTCAAGTTCATTAGATAATTGCTTCAATATCAGCTGGACTTTGACAGCCATGTTTTTTCCTACTTCTTTTCCTGCTTTTTTTCCAGTCAGTCATGTTACTGGTTTCTGCCTGGTTTACTTATTCTTTAATAATTTCCTTTCTTTTAGCTACATTTATATGTGCATGTTTTATTGATTATAAATGAAATGAATTCTTGCTATGAAATATTCAAAATTCCCCACCATGCATGAAGTAAAATAAAAATTATTTCATTCGCTCACTCCTCAAGCCTTAAGACAGTCCTGCTTCATAGTTTGGCATGCATTCTTTCAAACTTTAATTCTGAGTTTTAAAATTCAATATATCATATTAATCATGATATAAAATGCATGTATAGCCACATTATTTTCCAATATGATGTAACATTCATGATTTTCACATAATTTATTAAATTAATAACCCAATTTTAAATATATTACCTGTTTCTAATTTTTTTTTTCTTATTTCAGACAATGTTGTCTGGAATATACTTATCCATTGACCAACCAAGCATTTTCTTAATATATCTCTTAGAATTAAAATTCTTGATTTGAATAATATGCACATTTAATATTAGTCTTTATTGCTCTATTTTCCTCTAGGAAACTACACTCAGAAAAAAAGTGCATGAGGTGAGGATGTTTGCTTGACCATACCCTTGGCTAAACCTGACCTTACACATCTTATGATAAATACATCTTTTTCTTTCTTTCTTTTTTCCTCCCCCAGCCCTCCTTTCTTAATAGCATGTCTAAATATTTTTTTCATATTTTTGTAGCTATTTATAATCTGTTGAATATGTAATAACTCATCTTGATGCATTGTAACTTCTAAACATCATACTTTTTTTTTTTCAATTCAAAGGTATTGGGATCACATCTGTTTTTAATTATTTTTTAAGTTTATCTATTTATTTTGAGAGATCAGACACAGCATGAGCAGTGGAAGGGTAGAGAGAGGGAGAGAGAGAGAGAATCCCAAGCAGGCTCCACACTATCAGCACAGAGCCCAACATGGGGCTTGAACCCACAAAACTGCGAGATCATGACCTGAAAAGAAAGCTTAACCAAACTGAGCCACCCAGGTGTCCCTGGGATCAAATCTTTTGAAGGCATCTCATAATAAAAAAGAATCAAGTTCAGTGTCCTGGGTTTCACATTTAAGGCTCTCTTATGATGGGTTCTACTCAATTTTCCAAACTTACCTTCTCCTTTTTCTTACTTTTCCAGCTTTATAGTCATACCCTACCCCCCATATTTATCAAATACTATGCTCATCAGTGCCATTAGATATTCACTTATTTATACTTCAAAGCTCATCTTACCCAGAACACTTTCCTGCCTGTCCCCAGCCCAAGCTGAGCTCCTCCATCACTGCCTCTCACAGTATTTAGAGATGACATCATTCCCTTTAGGATCCAAATTTGTAGCAATTGCTTTCCCACTCTTGTTACCTCCCAAAGCAAGTAATTCCTTCTGAGTTAGTATGACATAGTTCATTTTCGTATTATTTCCATTCATACAATGGAGTTTAGAACACATTAAGGAGTCAAGCATCTGTTGAATGGTCTACCCATTTCTAATCCTCTGCATTCACCTACCCCCTCAAACACTAACTCTTTCAGTTTTGAGCTATCTGTAGTAGCCAGTGTTTTCAGATGCCAGCAGGCCTCTCTCTCTTTTCCCTTTCATGGATTACACAGTCTCAGGTCACAAGAATGATCATATGACACAGGTCTAATGAAAACAAGTGAATAAACGAATGAATGAATGTTCTATCTTTCTGACCACCATAATTATTTTGGGAATGCTTACACGGACCAAACATAGTCTTGGTTCCCTGGGACTTTTCTGCCTAGAAATACCATCTCTTTCCTTGGTTGTCATGGTACCAGAAGAATGTAAATCAGGCTGGCAGTTGCATTCTCCAGGGCTCCATGGATGGAACCCATTTAAAAGAGTCAAAACTTAGAGAAAGAACAAGTGTGAAAATGAGCATATTGGACAGATCATTTGAGCCCTAGATCAAGACATGCTTGCCCTCCAGTTTCCTCTGTATTTCCATTTATAATGATCTTAGGAACTGGTTTAATACGTTTGAATTGCTCTACATGCTATGGAACTTTTCCTAATAAGAAACGCCATTCCTTTATACTTCTCTGCCTGCTGCCAATCTGAAATATTCTTTTTGGCTTTTCCTTCTTAATTTATGAATTTCTGAAACCTAGATTAAGATCCCCCACTCTTAACATGAAACTTCCCTAAGCGTGCCTACTCACTGTTTCTCTAAGTGCTTGGGGAGGGGGATGTTTCCATGAAGCACTGTACATTTCATTGGAAGAGAGACTAGAATGGAAGACAGTATAGATGAGCAAGAAAAGTTTAGGAAATGTTCAGGGAAAAAAGACAAATGGTTACAAAAATTACAGCACATTTCTTCTTAGGGTATTATCTATGTATTTAATAATGATGAAGACTATATAATAACAAAATAAATGCTTATGATACATTTTAGCAAAACAGGACACAGCATTGCATTTATACCATAACTGTAATGTCAAATAATGAGTATTGACTTAAAGCTAGCAAGAAAAATAGAAAAACAATCTCTTGGTTTTAGTGTGGTAGGATTACAGTGAGGGTTTTTGGTTTTTTTTTTCTTCTGTATTTACATTACTTTTTCAGTTTAAATAAATAAAAAGGTTTCCTCCCTACTTTCCAATTTTTCTATAATATGTGTGTCTGCACATGCATGTGCCTGTGCATAAGTGTGAGCATGTATCACAGGTGAGAGTGGGAGGCAGAAGATATGGGCCCACTGTCTCAGCTCCTGTCCTTATCCTGGCATCTTACCAGGATTCTATCATCTACAGTCTTGGTTTCACCATCTGTAAAATGATGGTGAATGAAATTGATCTGAGACTCCAAATGTAAAAGCCTGCTTTTCTTAATCTAAATAAATTATGTGCATTGAGTGTTCACTTACTAAACTTTCAGGATTACTTTACTTTCCCAAAGAACATATCTGTTTCCATGTTCTTGATACGCATGAACCACCCATTCTGCCCTAACCCTTTTTCATAGAGAAACATATTTCCGCCAAAACAGGGCAAATATAGTGAATTCTGATTAGATTGTGCTTCAGTGTTTAGGAGACAATTTAGAATAGTTGAGAATATGGTGAACTGGAGCATGTGACTTTGGTTAAAGGAGAAAGCAAGTACTGATCTCTGGCTGATAAACTGCCAAACCAGAATGTTGGCTCAGAGATGTTTCATCTTCCAATTTCTCAGGAATAATTGCAAAAATCTGATTTTTTTTTCTTTTTTTACTTTTTAGATGCTATATATTAACTCAAATTACAATATAAAGTATTTATCTGAAGAAAATGAAAACAGTAATTTGAAGAGATAAATGCACCCCTGTGTTCACTGCAGTGTTATTTACAACAGCCAAAATATGGGAGCAACTCAAGTGTCACCAAAAGATGAACAGATAAAGAAAATGTGGTATATATGCAAAGGAATATTACTAGGCCATAAAAAAGAATGAGATCTTGCCAACTGCAGTAACATGCATGGACCTAGAGGGTATTATTCTGACTGAAATATGTCAGAGAAAGACAAATTCTATATGGTTTCACTTATGTGTGGAATCTAAGAAATCAAATGAGCAAACAAAACAGAAACAGATTCATAGATACAGTAAACAAACTGTTGATTCCTGGGAGTAGGGGAGGGGGGTGGATGATGAACAAAATAGGTAAAGGGAATTATGACTTCCAGTTATAAAATAAATAATTCATGGGATGTAATATACAGTATGGGGAATATAGTCCATAAAATTGTAATAACTTTGTATGGTGACAGATGGTAACTATACCTATCATGGGGATCATTTTGTAATCTATAAAAAAATATTGAATTACTATGATGTACACCTGAAACTGACAGGATACTGTATGTCAATTACACTTCAATAAAAAGCAATTACAATACAAAACAACCTTTGGAAGTCTTAGAAAACACATCTTTGGGATAAATTTTTTCCTTGGACCATAAATTTACAGTCTCTCGGTTAGAGGAAACATCAATATTCTTTTAGTTCTGTGATTGGTTTTAAATTAATTAGTCTTTATTTCTTTGAGATCTATTAGAAGTATAGGCGCATTGGTCACAGTTTATTACCCAGCATCCATTCATTTTCTTTTTGTAAAAAACTCCTAGATTGGAAACAAACACCTTTCTTCCACTCTGAGTCTATCTGTTCCATTAAAGTGGAGGCCATCTATAGCTCTAAGGGTAACTTAGGGAAATCAAACGTTGTATTCCTGTAGCAAGACTATTTCAGGCATAGATACTTGGTGCAAGCCAAGTCAGAGACAAAGCGATCTGGGACTTTTTCTGGGAATTTTTCTTGAGCTATTGGGAAAAGACACCTACTCCTCTCTTTGCTAGACAGGAACTAAAAAAAAAAAAAAAACCAAAAAACAAAAAAAAAAAAAACAAAAAAACAGTAGTTCCAGATGATATTGAAACCATAGGGGAACAAAAACTCTAAGAGAAGAGATTCCAAACAGAAGATGCAGAGACAGCACAATTGGGTGGGAAATAATGGATCCTCATTTCATTATTCGTGGTTCTATATCCAGCATTGTCTGAAGCTAGTGACCCTGTATTTTCTATCACGGGATCCATTAAATCCTTTTAACCTAAGCTGATTTACATCTGGGTTTCCGCTAATGGAAACGAAAGTCCAACCTGCTACAGAGAGGGGATGAGGTGGGATGGGAGAACTCCATAGTCCCAAATTACCTCATTGCATACAGTGAAAATAAAACCAAAACAAAGAAAAACAAAACATACTGTTTCTTCACCCTCTAAGAGGCTAGATGTCTTTACTGAAGCATGGCGAGGCATAATGTCACCATGTCCCAGCACCGTTTCCAGATGTTACTCTTTTGAATAAACATTGTCAGCACCTTCTCTTTGTACAGTGGAAAAAGGAATGTTATTTTTCTTTCATCCCTGTTTCCATATTCCCCTGCGGAACCATTTCAATTTAGTGAAGTAGAGAGGGACCCAGCAGTTTGCATCTTCTGTTATGAATGTGGTGCTTGAAATGCCAGAGTCAATGACATGAGACGCAGGGCTTCATTACTCGTCAGCTCACCCAGACTCAGGCTTCCCAGGACCCAGTGATAGTTTGCTGCCAGAAAGATACATTTGAATTTCAATATGCCAAGTCTCTCTTGCTGTATTTTCCATGTTGCAGGCTACAAATGGGTTTTGGAAATCTTTTGAACATCCCAGTGACTCGGCTCTTTACCTTCTATCCCTGCCTAACACTAAACTGGATACATTTATTTCCAAGTTGTAATAAATGAAGGAATAAGTGGTCTAAAGAAGAGCGTGCACCCACAATGACAAAACTTTCAGTAAATAAGAACCTTTCAACAAGACCATTCACACTTCAGATGAGGCAACACGGAGAAGGTGAGGAGTAGAGAACATTTGGCTTCTGAAGGCCAAATTGCAGTCTCTACCTTTTCCTAAATAAGGAAATTTGGTGACACTGACAAAATTTTTCCACCCTTAGCATCCTCATAAAATCAGAATAACAATGCCTATCTTCGTAAAATTGTGATCTGTATATTTCATTAAATTGGGAACTATTATTAATCACAACTATTCTGCAATGAAGAATGAAGATTAAGAAAGGGAAATTTTATTCATTCATTCAACAAGCATTTACAACGGACCTAAACAGGTGAAAAAATATAGCATCAGGAGTCAGAAAGCTTGGGTTCAAATTCTTGTCCTAGTCATTACTAACCAAATGACCTAGGGCTTAATTTCCTGTGCATCTCTTCTTTTTCTACAGGGAATCTACCCCATACGGTTAGAGCATAGATTCATCAGACTGAAACCATTACGTTTTCAGGACTGTGGCAGCACATAGTAAGCACTTAACAAGGGTTTATGTTATTACCGTTACTGATATTGATGCTGTTTTGGAGCTGGGCACTTTGCATTGTCTCAGACACAGTCATGAAGAAGATAGCAGACTGGGGCTGCTTTGAGTTGTGGTTCTGAATTTATATTGGACAACCCGATTTTTCCACTCTTTAACTCTGGGTCTTTGGGAAAATCACTTTGATTTTCCATGTCTTGGCCTTCTCACTTCTAAAACTGGAATATTAATGGTACCTGATTTATGGGGCAGATATGAGGACCACAAAAGAGTTATTCCACATAAACCACTAAGTAGAACGCCTAAGATACAATACATAATACTCGATTATTCCTAACTTTTATTACCATTATTAACAACAATGGCTTTTTTCAAGGTCACACAGGAAATCAGAGTCGGAAATGGGAAGTTTGTTCATATCACTACATAAAAAGCTGTTGATCAGCTAGACTTCAAACTGGTGTCTGACTCCAAAATCCACATTGTTGCCATTACACCGCATCATATCTTTTTAAGAAGATGAACGGCAGAGGAAAGCCAAAGGCAATTTTAGATTTATTTTACTGTCATTTCAAACACATCAGTGCAGGGTGCCATATCACTTTCGAAATGTGTATATTTTTAAAAAGATACAAAAACATAGCTATTATAACCAGTGACTGCTTACAAAGTAAATTGTGCTAACCCCTCTGCTCCCCATTTGCAAACATATTTGGATTACATCTGGAACAAAATCATTAGTGGCAGGAAGACAGATGTTGTTCAAAGTTCGGGTGTTGCACGTAGACGTCGAATATTGATGTTGATGTTATTTACTCATTTGATTCTTCACTCTTTTCCAAAAAGATGGATTTTGAGCTTTTTCAAGATTTATTTCTTCTTTCTTGGTTCCCAAGGTGACAAATCAAAGTTCACCCCAGGAACTTGTGAAGTATATCATGGTGGGAGAAATCCATCAGACGTGGAATAATATTAATAACTAGTATTGTGCAGTTGTCAATCAGCATAAAGCCGTTTCTCAGAAATAATTTAAGGATCTTCTTCAAACCAAAGCAGTATGTATATGGCAATGAAAGAATAATGTACAGTGCTGTTACCAGATTGATCAATATAGCAAATTTTACTTTGGATTTTAATTTTAAATATAATTTATTAAAGTTAAATTAAAATTTTACCACGCTCATTTGAAGAAATATACTTAAGGGAAAGAATACACGCAATAAAATAGTCTATTAAAGAAAGCACATATGGGGCGCTTGGGTGGCTCAGTCAGTTAAGCGTCCAACTTTGGCTCAGGTCATGATCTCGCAGTTCATGGGTTCAAGCCCCACACTGGGCTCTGTGCTGACAGCTCAGAGCCTGGAGACTACTTTGGATTCTGTGTTTCCCTCTCTCTCTGTCCTTCCCCTGCTCATGCTCTGTCTCTCTGTCTCTCAAAAATGAATAAATGTTAAAAAACTTTTTTATTTAAATAAATAAATAAAAGCACATAATGTGCCCTGGATGATACAAACAAATAAGAGATTTGATGAGGGTGGGAACGGAAGAATACGAGGCAATGCCCCTGAGCTACATATATTTAGGCTGCTATAAAATGTCATATTTATTTAATGAAATACATTAGAATTTGTTTTACCCTGAGATAGTTGACTACTCAAAGTGAAAAAAGGTTTTCCTGTCAACAGGAATATAATAGGTATATTGCCTGGTAGAGCCCATTTCCAGAATACTATACATACATTTATTTGTGGACACTAAACAGTGAATGTGCTCTCCATGTCTCCTCTGTTTCTATGGAGAACAATTAACTCCAACTCATGTAAAATAAAATGCTTTGACATCCATGGAGGAAAGAATATGGGTAATTTCAGTAGAATGTTTATGTAACCCAAAATTCATGTTGAAATCCTATCTTCCAACACAATAATATCAGGAGGTGAGACTCTGGGGGCATAAATAAGTCATAAAGTTGGAGCCTTCATGAATAGAAGAGTGCCCTTATAAAAGAGACTTCTTGTGCTCTTTCCACGTGAGGGTATGGCTAGAAGACAACCGTCTGGAAACTAGGAAGATGGCTCTCACCAGACACTGAATCTGCCAGCACCTTGATCTTAGACTTTCCAAACTCTGGAGCTGTGAGAAATAAATATTTGTTGTTTAAATCACTAAGTCTATGGCATTCTGTTATATGGTATACGCTATGGTATAGCGGCCCAAACGAAGACATAGCCAAACAAAAGTATATTTTTCCCATTATGCATTACATGTTTTCCTTTGTACATTTTTTTTCCATGCGTCACTCATTGTGGAGCACATTTTCCAACACTCATTTCTGCATATCTAATGTGTGCCAATCTTAACGTTCTAGCCTAAACTGCACTGTGCCCATGGAGCTTTGTCTGAGTTCCCCTTTGGAGTCAGAACTTCCTTCCTTGCTCTCAAAGCACTTTGTTTACTCTTGTATTTTTAAGATTTAGTAAATTGGATACGAATTTTTTGCTTACATGCTTATCTTCCAAATTCATCTATAACTTTCCTCAAGAAAAGAGCCCATGACTTACGCATCTTGCTCAATACAGCATGCATCACATAGTAAATATGCAACAAAACCTCACTGAGAGAAAGAATACACACCATTTTTCCCCCTTTTTATTAAGACTCTTACATCATCTGGTCAAGTACCAAACACGTAACAGGAGCTAAACGAATGTTAGGTAAACATTGATATCTGAATGTTGACCAAAGTCAATTTCCAAGGTCTCACAAACCTTATGGTTAGGGTAAGCCATTTTATTTTAGTTTATTATAATTCAATTCACAAAAATAGCCTTTTGAAATCTTTTTTGTCTTTGACCTTCTCACATCTATGTCCAGGAGGCCTTTGTTCCCCCAGAAATATTTGTTATTCAGGGAAAATAATGCCCCAGGGTGACTACTTGTATAATAAATGAGAACCCAACATGGTCTTTCCCAGCCCCAATCTAGTACCGAGTGTTTTCTCCTATAGCTCATTTGCTCAAAACACAAAATAATTGTATTAACTGGGGACTTTTGGGGGATGATATATTTTTTTTTATTTAAAAGAAATGTTAATTTGCTATTAAATCTCTTGTTGAAAGACTAATAGCTTAATGAACACAATAAACATGTGCAAATTAGTTTTTTTTCAATGCATTACTTAGTTTCAGACTGAAAGGGGGTGATACATCATCGTCATCTCTGCAGGAATTAATGAGGCATTAGGCCATCTCCTGTCATGGAGGCCAGACTTATGAACGATCTGCCAAATTGCACATGCGAACCTTGTCCTGCTCTCCCTTTCCACCCACCACATACATCTTTTCTGGGCCTCTTGCTTCTGTAGCCTGAGCTTTGGTATTTGAAATACAAATGTGGGTTCACCATCAGTTTGGAAGTGAAAAGTGGTCTATTGCAAGTGACAAATGTTGTTTACCGTTACTAGAAAAGAGGGTGGAACAATGAGTGCATATATTAACATCACAGGGGATGGGTTTGGTAGTCATTCAATTGCCATCTTGCCCTGTGAAGACACATAACCTCTCTCCATTTCCCTCAATCACCCACTCACTCTTAGACATCTACATTAAAATAAAGAGCCCAAGGCAAGGCAAGCTATCTTAACTATAATAAGTGGCAAGGTGTTCTCAACTCAACAGCTTTTGTCACCAGCTCTCAATCTCTCCTCATCACAAGCATGGCTTTTTCTGCCTGCATCATTTGATATATTTGCCTTACCCTGCAGTTCCCAAATCAGCGGTTTCAAACCTCCATGAACAAGCAGCATTTAGAAGCCATCAGTTTCATTCTATGACATAAACTATCTTGTACCTGCTTTTATTTTTATAATTAGCAGGCATGACATTTAATTCTGTTTCAAGAATCTTTGATAAACTTTTGGTGTATCTTGAGATAGCTGAAGATGTCATGGCCTACTTAAAAATCATGGATGGAGATCACTAGAATAGACATTAGATTAGGTGTAGAAATAACATCTGTGTGGGACATGGAAACATTATAATATTGTTAACTAATTTCTTTTACACTTAAAAAAGCATTGTTTAGCTCTGCATTATTTCTTTAAGATGTGTGTGTGTAAGTGTGTATATATTATATAAGATGTGTAGGTGTATATCTATACACACACACACATATACATACAAATCATATATATTTATGTATATATATGTGTATATATAAGATGTGTGTGTATGTGTGTGTACCTGTGTTTATTTTTTCCCCCAGAACATAATTTTCTCTACTTGCTTGATTAGATTCACAAAACTTTGGGCTCTAATCTATCTATGCCTCTCACTAGCCACCAAATTTGCCTGTTGTCTTCTAAGCACATTTCAATTCATGATTCAAGCTTAATGCATATTGATTCCTCTTTTACAACCTAGCCTCCATAACAGCAATTCCTTCTCAGGACACTTTGGCTGATTCACCTTCATATTCAGTGTAAGTCTCTTCTATTCAGTTGTACTGTTTCCTAACAGCAGATTTGGGACAAGTACATCCGTGTCCATTATAAATGACACAGTTGAGGAATCTCATGCTCCACATCCACCTGACAGTTTTTTCTTTTTGTTTTTAAACAGACATGTACTTCATTAGTTAACATTCTTTTGATTGTAAGAAAAGAAACTGATTGCCTCATCATTAGAATAAAAAGGGACTAATTTATTAGAAGGAAAATGGGATAGTTCATAACATGGAAGATGAGTTGAAATATCAAGCCTTAGGAATGAGGAGTCAGAACATATTCCAGGACCCCAGCAACTGTAGCTCCTAGATCATCTGTTAGAACACTGCCAATGCTATGACTACCTTTCTGAGATACACACAACCCGTGTCTTAAGAATTTTACTTGCATACAAGTCATTCCAGGACACCTTGATCAATAAGCTGTTGCCAGGGAGGTATGATCACTCAGTAGAAACTAAGCTTCTGAGATCCAGTTCCTTGGTATTGAGGGCTATCCAGCAGAAAAATAGGAGTAGGACAGTCTACTACAGCCATCCCCACTGGGGAAGCATGTATGGAATGTTTCTTTTCAGTAGCCATATAAGGTTCACACTTCAGATAACCTTCCCCACACTTATCCCTACCATCATGGCCACATTTTTTTCAATGCTGCCTTTAATGTATAATAATAGCAGATTTTTCTAAAGTTGGAAAGAATGAGCTAAATTGACTTGAAAAGTCCAATTTTTATGGAGTTACCCCTCTCTCCCCACTTAACATAAAAAGATAGGAAACACTAACATGTATCAAATAATTTTCAAGTTGTTGCGTCCAGTCTTACAAGCATGAGACTCTGAAGATGAAGGGATGATCATTTTAGAATATCCTCTTAGTGTCAGCCATTCTGGGGGTGATCAGAAAAGTATCTTCAAAAAAAAAATATCTTCACTTGCATGGTAAATATAGCTGATTAGATGGTAACAATGACAACATCTAAATATTGATACCCCATGTTTCATGATATATTGTATTGTAGTGCTTCCATCCTAATTATAAAGGTAATATATACTCAATGCAGAAATGTTAAGAGACCAAAATGCAGAAAATATAAAAAAATTTACTCATGACCCACTCTGTTCACACATTGGTATTGCCACTATGTTCTTCATACTTTCTGCACTGTTTCATAACCTATCTTATTATCATTTTTACTATTTAAAGTAGTACATCCAACACAATGATAATGTTCTAAAATGTTTATTATTATTATTATTATTTATTATTATTATTATACCAATGGTATATATGAATCATAAAGTAATTAGAAAATACAAAGAAGCAGAAAGAAAAGTCACCAAGAATCCTACTACCCAGTGATAGCTTCTTTAAAACAATGTGGTATACATTATTATAAAAGGTTTATTATAAAATAGCTTTAATGTCTATAGACCATTGCACTAGGTGAATGTGTTTTCATCTACTTAATAAGTCTCTCTCAGTTAGTATTTAGGTTATTTTCAATTTTCTTATCAATAACACCACTACAATTATCTGTTTTATGCATATTTTGTATGTATCCTTTTTCTAAGAATTTTTCCAGTTAAATTCCTAAAAGGTAGAATTGTTTGTTAACGATACATGCATTTTTAAAAGTTTATTTACTTATTTTGAAAGAGAGAGCATAAGCAGAGAAGGAACAGAGAGAGAGAGAGAGAGAGAGAGAGAGAGAGAGAGAGAGAGAGGATCCCAAGACAGTGCAGCATGGAGCCTGATGCAGGGCTGAACCTATGAACCCTGAGCCAAAATCAAGAGTCAGGCGCTCAACTGACTGAGCCACCCAGGAGACCCGATATATGCATTTTTAAGCCACCTCTTGGTTCATGTTCTCATATTTGTTTTCAGTCTTCTTTCAGATTTATTACATCATTTGATTCTCTTAACTGCACTGTGAGGGAGGCAAGTGAGACATCATTATCCTCTTTCACAAGTGGGAAAGCTGAGATTCAGAGAGTTCTGCCCAGATCATACAACCCTTAAGTGGCAAAGCCTGGCATCTATTCCAGGTCCTTTGTCTCCGATTCATTTTTACACACAGATGTGCTGCTGACAGAGTAAAGATCCAGTTCCAATCCTCAAAGAAAAACATGGCATAATAAGATAGCTATATTTATTGTCTACCTATTCTGTACCAGACACTCTGTTAGATTATTTTAGATGCATGATCTCAATCCTTACAGTAAACTGGTGTTATTGGTTTTATTATCTCCTTTACAGATTACAGAACAGAGCATTAGTGAGTTCAAGTAACTCCTTCAAAGACACAGATCAAGGAGGTGAAGGGCAGATTCCAACTCAAATAGTGAAATCCATGCTTTTCCCTATGTACATGCTATGGACCATAATTACTAGACTCCAACCAAAATTTATTTCCCTCAGTTAAAGGCAACGTCTGAATTAGCCTTTTGTCCACTAAGTTTGGGAGACAGAGATAAAGAGACAGAGGCACACACACATGCATGTGTGTATGTAAAGAATCAGGGATAATTTTTTCAAGGTCAGGCACAGGATCAGCCAAGGTTAAAGAAGCAAGTCTAAATCCGCAATATCTTCCAAGTGCTTGCATCAAAGAGCAAGAGAAAAGGAAATGGAGTTGAGGAGCAAATGTATGAGGCATAGAAAGTGTTGGGCTGGTAAGTGGTCACCAACCAACTTCCTACTGGGGAGGGGGGTATCATTTGTAGTGCAGTTGAGCCTTGAACAACACGGGGGTTAAGGACAGTGACCCATGCAACATGCGGACACATGCACTGACTCACTGAAAAATCTGCACATAAATTTTGACTCCCCCAAAACTTAACTACTCACAGCCTACTGTTGAGTTTCAGAAGCCTCACCAGTAACATAAACAGTTAACACATATTTTGTACATTATATATATTATATACTTTATTCTTATAATAAAGTAAGCTAGAAAAAATGTTATTAAGAAAATTATAAGGAAGAGAAAACACATTTACAGTACTGTACTGCAAAAATACCCATGTATAGATGGACCTGTGTAGTTCAAACCCATGTTGTTCAAGGGTCAACTGTACTTACCAATCTCCTTGGTATAAGTACTCCCACACAAATTCTGATTTCAACCTACCAGCTGGGCTTATACCGCCATCAAGAGTGATTTTGTTAAACTTTCACGATTGAAATTCTACTGGGTCTCAGAGATACAATTCTTAGAATATGAAATTCATTACAATGAAAAATTAAACAATTCTTAAACCTTTATATCAGGAGGTCTGCTAAGCATTAGAAATACAAAGTTAAATCACACATGGCCCTGACCTTAAAAAAAAAAAAAAGGCAAAAAACCCCTTCTCACACTGGTATTGAGAAAGACATGTAAACACTTTAACGTGATATATGAGTAATAATAGAAGCTTATCCTAGGAACAGTGGTGATATATTAGCATATTAAAGTGATCAGCTCTACTCCAATATGCCATCTGAATCTTCTTCACTTACCATCTATAAATTTTGCCCTTTTTTGACATTACACTATCCACAGTATCTAGAAAAACACTGTAAATAATCTGCACTGAGTAAGTGATCTACATATTCAAAGGTATCTTATATTACAAGTGATGGGGTTCCCTCTGTCTCTCCACTTCTACCAACAAACATGCAACATAATGACATTCTCAGGAGCTCTTCTAACTGCATTAAGTTTATAGATGAAGACTGGAACTATTTTCAGAAACTTAAAAAAATTACCAAGGGAGGTACTTTCATCATTTATTCATATGCAGGCTCTTTATTTTTTATTTATTAATGAGGTTTAGAAAATGGTACTTGTAGAGCATCAAGTGGCTTTCTTATAAAAATAAAATATGACCAATTCAGGCTTCAGTGGTTCTGCCTCAACCTAGTGCTCACCTTTGGAATATACATTTCTCCTCCTGGGAATCACAAAATAGAATTACCATTTCTATGCTTCTGGGTACCAATGGACTAAGCAACCAAGATACGTTCACAAGACTAGATAATTAGACAGAGTCCTAAGTATTTAATGTATTTGAAAAAAAATCACTGGTTGTATTTCTCATTCATTGAAGCTATTCAAGGACTCAATAATAATCTGACAGGGATATTTTAGAGAGGCTTGAAGCAGTGGGTATTAAGGGGTTGGGTTAAACTAGATCAGTATTTCCCAAACTATTCTGAAAACTGGAAAAATATTAACAGGTATGGCACAGAAAAAAAAAATCAAGTAAATTTAGTTAACACCATATTCTAGAATGCCCTCATAGAGATTCACAATATATATAAATATAACAAAGGATCTGAAAATTCTACAGTTAAGAAACAAGTTCAACTTTGATTCACTCAGGATTTCCCATGCTGTTTCATTGCAGGAACTTTTTAATAGTGCAGGGCACTATTGCTTTATGGCATATCTCCACATCACACAAAGCACCAAATTTGGACAACTGTAACTAGAATGTTGTTTAGATGTACCCTAATGCAAATGCTCTGTCGTCAACAGTTTCACATCCTGTTAAGACAGTGGTTTAACCACTTTAAAGTCACCTCTTGCCAGAGAATTTGTTACAAAGGCTGGTCTCCCCTTTCTCCCCACTTTGTACTTAGCCCAGGTCACTGTGGCAATGTCAGTGCAACCACCTCTTCGGAGGAACAACTTTTGACCCACTGATCGTGCATAGCGTTTTCAGGATACATATCATTAATTTGAATTATTATCTGATTAATATATTTCTCTCACGTGTAGGCTAAAAATGCCATGAGGAAGTAAGAGTTTATTTTTTCCTACGAGTTGCATTTACCATTGCTACTATGATGCCTGCTGCAGAGTGTGCCTTAATGCATCTGTCAAATGCTTAAAGAATAAAGATCCTCCTAGAAGTTTAAGGACCCTTCCCCTCTGAATGTATAAGTTCAATCTTGTGCAAAAAAAAATTTTTAATGACTTAGATGGAGGCTATAAGATGTGCTTATCAGTTTCATAATTGGCACAAAGTTTGGAAAGTGGGTATAGAATGATCAATGAGGGAACAAAACAAGTCTCATCAGGCTGAGTCAATGGACTGAATCCTTAAATCTGGCCTTTGATAGGGATAAATGGTAGGTCTGCGAAAAATCCCACTGAACAATTACAGTGTGGGGAAGACTGGGCTTAAGAACACGAGGAATCTTCATATGAAATAAAGTGTGCACACACAAACACACAGGAATATCACCTAGTTCAGTAGGCACAAGTGAGACATTGCTGACACAGATGTGTGTTGCCTCAGACCGCATTCCAAGGGATAACACAAGATTTGGGAATACAGGTTATAGTATAATGCTTCAGAGCACAGGGTCTCGCAAGGTGGACTCTCAGACTTTAAATCTTAGGTCTGCCGTTTAGCAGCTACAAAACTTGGAGGAAGTTACTAGAACTTTTTGTGGCTTGGTTTCCTTATCTATAAAATGAGAACCTCAACATTGCTGTGAAGATGAAAAGAGTTAATAAAGGAACAGTTAGCTCTCTATAAATCTTAGTGATTAATATTAGTCATAATGTTAAGATGGGTATTATTACCATTGCGGTAATTCTGCTTTGAATTTTGCATAAGGAGTTTCAAACAAAGAGGGAAGTCAACATAGTATATTTGTCAGCAAACTACACTGCTTCAGGTAGATCTGGATTGGATCCCATCTACACTGCTCCTAGTTTTATGAGCTTACACAGGTTACTTGCCCACCTTTACTTCCTTATCTTCTCTAGGTAATTGAAAGAAGTCAAGGAGTGTCACCTGAGCATCACTCAGTTCCGTGCCCAAGAGCACAGTAAGTGACAATTTCAGAGGAAAATGACAGGACGGTTGAGTAAGAGAAGCCAAGCAAGAAACATAAGATAGGGCTGACTCAGGACAATGTGCTCAGTGTTTTAAAATATTTGAGGTGCTCAAATAAAAGAAGTATAGAACTCTGGGTCTCACCAAATAGGTATAGGCTACAAGGAAATGCATTTTAAGACTGGTATATAAATAAAGTAATATTTGAGCAGACATAGCTGTCCAAAGTTGGGATGGGAGGTCTCAGAAGGTACTAAACTGTTCACTCCAGGGGTCACTTTAGCTTCCAAGACACAACACTATGTAAGAGTTGAACTAAGTATTTTAAAGATCCCTCCAGCCCTCTGTGACTATAGTTGTTAACATCCCATTAATAGTCGCATGTGGATGTTTCTTTGGGCAGGGAAATGCTCTAACTCGGTCTTAATGTGAAAAGACAGAAGGGTAGGGAAAGAAGACCAGGGAAACTGATTTTGTTGCCTAAAAAGCAAATCTCCACTTCACCATATGTCACTCATAAACATCTGCACAGTAGAATTTCTGAACAACCCAATACATGAGGATGATGTTCTGACTCATTAGCAGTCTGGGATATTGATACCCGTTCATGGCCACACGAGGGCTATATATTATACTAATGCTACTACAGAGCATCTTCCATTCTGAAAGTTTGCAAGTCACATCAAACTGCCACATTCTTAAGGTAAGAGGGGCAGCTATGCTTAAGAACATTAAATCTTAAAGGATATTTCTTTGATATTGAGGCAGTGGCTTGACAAAATTCAATGTCAAGCCAGGGTTTGCCCTTCTACACAGGGTAGAGAGAGTCAGCTTCAAAGGAAGACAGAAATCAGTGTGCAGAACCTGGCAATGCCCTGTATATGAGTTGGCTGAATCATAATAATAAACAATATAACAACAATATTGGTCATTCTCTTAAGAGAACAAGCGAAGCATTTCACCTGCATTACCTTATTTTTTTTTATCAGGGATGAAATGCACAAGATTTGTCATGAGATACGTAACATGATTTTCAAGAGGAGGACCCTGAGATTTAAAGGGAGGAAGCTGTCAAACCCCAAAATGCTTGGACATAGCACAGCCAGGATTTGATCACAGCCAGTAGATTTCAAAGCCCATGTTTTCAACCTCATACCACACCACATCTTGCTCTTACATTGCCTGAGCATTCATGTCCATCGTTCTTTCTCCAATCCTCCTCCTCCTCCCCACCAAACAAATGTCCCACGTGACTTATTCTAAGTTACTTCTGCTCTATAGACCTTCCCAGAGCATATATGTAACACCAATACAGCTTTTAGGTTTGCTGTCAGTTACAGTTATTTGAGACACTAGCTCCGTCAATACTCTCTGCCCCAATCAAATGACCAACATTTATATATTCTCTGTGTAGTTCCTACAGACCAAACACATAGACAGAGTACTAGTACACAGAACAGTACACAGAAATAATATCATTACTACTTATATAAATAATAAGTAATATTTATTGAGGGATTACCACGTGTCAAATCCTATTCTAAGCACCTTTCAGGCACTAACTCATTTAACTTTACAAGAAACCAATGTGGTGGGTATAATTATCATATCCATTATGCAGAACATTTAAGTACCTTAGATACTTAATTACATGAACATGCCTTTTCTTATCATCGTGAACTGCTATGATTTCAGTCTAAGTTTTGCTCACCTCTCGCCTTCTGCTGCTTCTAAATCATCACTTTCAAGGCTCCTATAATTACCTTATAAAAGCTGACGTTTGCATCCGTCTGTTCCCCTGGTGGTGCCATTTTCTACAGGAAAGCGTCCAAACTATAGTTTTTCAATTCAGCCCTTCCGAATCTGGCCTTTCTTACATCTGTATTTTCATCCCTCCCTCATTCTCCATATGCCCTAAATCACCTGGCAGTTCTTATCTCTGAGGCAGTTCAAATTATGTCCCCTATCCTAAAATGTCCTTTCCAGAGCTTGTGTGAAGAAAAATAAAGCAAACATTCCATTGAAGCCCTGATCACACCCAGTCCAACCTACCATCATCTCCTGCCTGATGAGTGTAATAGTCTCCTGCCTGTCTCTGCTTCTACTCTTTTTTTCTTTTTTTAAAGTTTATTTATTTTTGAGAGAGAGAAAGAGAGAGTGTGAGCAGGTGAGGGGAAGAGAGAGAGGGAGACCCAGAATCTGAAGCATGCTCTAGACTCTGAGCTGTCACCACAGAGACTGATATGTGGCTGGAGCTCACGAACCACGAGATCATGACCTGAACTGAAGTTGGACACTTAACCAAATGAGCCATCCAGGCGCCCCGATTTCTGCTTCTACTCTTGACCCTGCCCTCCACAAAGGGTCCCCAACAGCAGCCTAAGTGAACTTTTGTAAAAAGGAAGTCAAATCATGTACTGCCCAGCTCAAACTCTGTGACTGGCTTCTCATCCTATTCAGAATATCTAACCTTGACCTCTGACATCTACATGGTCTGGTTCATGCCTTCTGTTTGACTTCCCCTTCCACATGGTTCTTCTCATTCCTTCACTTCAGTCATGTTGGACTTTTTCCTTGTTTCAAGACTATGAGCTCACTTATTGTTCACCAATCATGGCCTAAGCAGTCTGGTATTTATTCCCTGTGATATTGTGATTTATAATAAGAAATATATATTTGGTCCTCATCTCCTACTCTGACACAGAACTCCTAAAACCCTTAAATATCCTAAATGATGAAAGTGAGCAAGGTATTTTCTTATCTTAATGAGGCAACTTTTGGAAAGCACCTAAGTGTGGGGGACTGGTTGCCACTGGAGCCAACTTTCAGTCTAACCTGTCAAACTCCTGGGGAAGAGAGAGGGGCTGGAGGTTGAATCAATTACCAAAGGCCAGTGATTTAATCAATTGTGCCTATGTAATGAAGCCTCCATTAAAAACAAAACTAACAAAAAATTGGAAAGACTAGGTTTGGAAAGCTTCCACATTGGTCAACGTGGGGAAAGTGGTCCCCCTGAAGAGGGAGTGGAGAGCTTCCGTGCCCTTCTGGTATGCATCTCCCCCATATGGCTATTCCTGAGTTATATCCCTTTATCATAAACTGGTAATCTCGTAAGTAAAATGTTCCTCTGGGCTCTGTGAGCCACTCTAGCAAATTAACTGAACCCAAGGGAGGGTCATGGGAACCTCTGATTTACAGCCAGTGAGTAAGAAGCACAGGTGATAACTGGCTTTGCAACTGGTGTTTGAAGTGGGGGGGGGGGCATTCTTGTAGGACTGACCTCTGAACCTGTGAGGTCTGACACTATCTCTTGTTAGGCAGTGGTGTCAGAATTGTGTTGAACTGTGGGACCCCAGCTGGTGCTGGACCATCACTTGCTCGTATAGAGAACAATCTTCCCCATGGTGAAACTGGTACCAGAACCCTTTAATTCCACAACCTTGATTCTCAGAGGGTCTCTCCCTGACTTTACTTACGTCTCTCCTCAAATGCCACCTTTCCAGACTTTCCTTGGCCTTATTTTGAGTGTTCCTTGTTCTTCCTTACATTCACTTAACTTCTTTTTTTTCTTTTAAGTGTATTTTTATTTCTTTTGAGAAACATACAGAGAGCAAGTGGGGAGGGGCAGAAAGATAGGGAGACGGAACCCCAAGCAGGCTGCATGCTGTCAGACAGAGCCCGATGTGGGGCTCAAAGTCACGAAACGTGAGATCGTGACCTGAACCGAAATCAAGAGTCAGACACTTAACTGACCGCCACCCAGGAGCCCCAAATTCACTTAACTTCTTACCTCTGTTTCTTTTTCTTCATAGCATTTTGCCACATGAGGTGTCAGTGTGTATTAATCTGTGTACTTTACAATCTGCTTGCCCACTAAAAAAAAAAAAAAAATCTAGGGGCGCCTGGGTGGCTCAGTCGGTTAAGCGTCCGACTTCAGCTCAGGTCATGATCTCACAGTTCATGAGTTTGAGCCCCGCGTCGGGCTCTAATGCTGACAGCTCAGAGCCTGGAGCCTGCTTCACATTCTGTGTCTCCCTCTCTCTGCCCCTTCCCTGCTCATGCTGTGTCTCTCTCTGTCTCAAAAATAAATAAACATTAAAAAAAAAATTAAAAAAAAAAATCTAAGCACCATTAGGTTCAGGTATTTGGAATCTTCTGTTGTCTATTCTCAGCAAGTAATGCTAGGCACAAAAATAAATATTTGTTAAAAGAGTGAATGCTGTTCTGTGGTATTTTCCCCCCTCACCCTAAGAAGTTCTTTATCACTTCCCCCCATGCCCCAACGGTAGACAGGGTCGGCTAATGCATACTCCTCAGTTCATGAAAAATTTTTATGAAATGTCCTTACAAGGACCTATTCTTGCTTATTTATTTCATTCCCTTGTATCCCCATTTCCTCCCCACATCATAGGCAATTAGTCTAATATATTTAGCCAGTACGCTTTTGTTTATGTGAGTTCTTGTATGTATGTTGTCATTCTGTGGTTAGTATATATTTTCATGTATATAAATGAAAGTCTGTTGTATTTCTTGTTCTGTTTCTTCTGTGGCTATTGAACATCCAGGATGCTGTGACTCATGACTCCACTATCCCATGATGTACGGCTGCCACATTTCACCTGCCCTGATGCTCCAAGGTGGGGCTCTTAACAATCCTTCCCCCTGACTCTGTAATGAATGTATCTGTAGATACACATAGGAAAATCCCTTTTGAATATACAGCCAGCAAAGACTTGAGGAGCAAGACTAGTCCAACACTTAATTTGACCAAGTGTGACTGGAATGTTCTCCAGAATGTCTACACCCATCGATTGTACAAGCAGCGGTGCATGCTGGCTTCCTATCCTCATATCCCTGGCAGCACCTGCCATTACTGCACTTTCCAATGTTTTTCAGGGCACTTTCGACATGATGGCATCTATTCACACAGTTCTCCATGCTATCACGTCACTATTTCTGTCATTCTTTTTGGCCTGTGCTTCCAAAGGGTGGAGTTTCATAGGTATTTTTGTACTCCCCTCTAGACGAGGGCCTCTCACAACACGCAAACTTGATAAAAACGTGTTGAATAAAAACTAAGCTCATCACTTCACACCGGCCTCATGTAGAATGTTTATTTACTTTAAAAAGTCCGTGTGCCAACTGCTGTGGTAGGTGCTACAGACATATTTTCCACAGTTCTTTGGGAAGTATTTCCATTCCTGTTTACCCAGGAGGAAGCTGAGGCTGAACAAGTTTAAATAACTTCTCTGATGTTCTTCAAGAGATATGCATCCAACACAGGGTTTCAATCGGGGTCTGGGCAACTCCAAAGTCAAAGTCCCTCTTTGTTCTGTTTATTCCAGTTGACCCATGTGGTAATGAGATAAATAAATAGCTGAAACTTGTTTCTATACCGTTCTATGAGTACTCCATGCCTCCTCAGCAGAGAACATGGTATTTTCAGTGTGCCACAAACCATAGCTCAGAAACACTGTAAGACCATGATATCCCACATTCAGGACATGTTTAAAGCTACCACCACTTGCAGTGATCTTTGGCACTGGGAATATATATATAAAGATAATATATATATATATATATATATATATATTACATATAGTTATTATATTATAATTATGTATTACATTACATATATTTATGATATATATAAATATATATAACATATATAATATATAAATTTTTTTTTCTGGAGAGTTTTTTTAAATTTATTTTTGAGAGAGACAACGACTGAGTGGGGGAGGGAGAGGAGACACAGAATCTGAAGCAGGCTCCAGGCTCCAAGCTGTCAGCACAGAGCCCGACGCGGGGCTCGAACCCACCAACCGTGAGATCATGACCTGAGCCAAAGTCGGATGCTTAACAGACTGAGCCACCCAGGCGCCCCTTTCTGGAGAGTTCTTAAGGGCTATCAGCTCAACTAGCTACTAATCTAGACACAAAATCCTTGCTTATCTCCAAGATATTAGAGGATTTGTGAAATGCCTGGTTGAAATGTATTATATCCATGTACAAGTGTTAATTTCTTACTTTGTGCTAGACGCTGTGCTAAATTCTGACACATGATGATGAATAGGCCAAACATAGTCTGTTACTTTGGAACTCCATGAAGGAGATGAGCATGTGGAAAAGACAGAGGCAAAACAAATAGAGAAGGAAGAAGTGACAGGGCAAAATGAGAAAACATTACAGGAACACTTACCCTGGCCCTGGGGCAAGGGGCACTTTTGGAAAGAAATGAAGCACATAAACAGGAGTAGGGCAAGGGCACAGGGAGAAGGAGTGTGTTCAGAGAGGAGGGAACAGAATGTGCAAAAGCCTCAAAGGGAAACCACGCCTTGTACATTCAAGGAAATGAAAGAAGTTGGACATGCTTGAGTACAGATCGCAAGGGGGAGAATAAGCTATTTAAAAATTCTCAGAGAACTGAGCAGGGGCCAGGTTATGCAGACCTATTATAAGGTACCTGGAGTTCATGTATGAGGACAATAGAGAGCTGCTGGATGGTTAGCAAAGCAGAGGGATGACATGATCAGATTTCTTTTCTGGAAGATTCTCCTGGCTGTAGAAAGATCAGAGATTATAGATGGGGGATTGGGGAATGGGAACGGATAGCAGAGATTTAAAAAAAGAAAAAGAAAAAAAAAAAAAACCCTTAGGAGACATTTGCAGCAATCCAGGCAAGTGGTAATGATTTTGTGCATAACAGCATAGACATTAAAGATGGAGATAATGACAGATTCAAATATTTTCAAAGTAGGATAGACCTAGGACAGATTAGATGTGGGAGGGGTGTGAAAGATGACACCTAGGTCTCAATATTAATTCCCGGATATACTATAGAATGTAGGGTCCAGGCTCCTTGTCTTGCTAATGAGCATTCTGCAAAAGGCATTTATTTCATTGAAGATATAGAAAAACAAAGAACAGCATGAACCTAGGACTAGAAGGTGACAAAATTAAATTTCCTTGTGTCCTAGCTTTCCTTTTAATGTTTTAGCGCACCTGAGTCCCCAATGCCTGAACTTCTTGGTATTTGGTCCTGGTTCCCATCCCTTTCCTACTCAAGCCAACAGAGCAAATGGTGAGTGAAGGTGGTCAACCCACAGCTGACGGCTGACCATTTAGAGGGTTAGAGGAGAGTCTCTGTTTCCTTGGTGTTAGATCCCTCCAGTTGGGGCTTCCACTAACAGCGCCTTGTGACTGACCTCTCAGCTCCTCAGTCAGTCTCCGAACAGGAGGAACAGATTATCTGAATGGTGAATTTGAAAGGAGAAACAATATATATGGCAGAGATATGCCCCTAATACAAAACTAACACAAAGTAGCTTCAGTGCTCCTTCGTAACAACGTCTCCAAAATGCCACATAGGACTTCTCTAGATGAGAAAGCTCAGATTAGCTCACACCAAGCTAAACAAGGGTCTTTTTCAAAGTTTATTTCTAAACATGTCATTACCACTGCCTCATTTCACCCTCTTTTAAACCCTCTTCCTCTTATTCCATTACAGTTTTCTGAAGCTCCTCCCTTTCTCTCTCCATTCCCCATCTCTCCCCCTCATCATTTTGCCTCACTGGTTCCTTCTTTTAACACAGAGGTCTAATTTCTCTGTTTCAATCTAAAGGATATCAATTATTTGTGATGATTTAAATACAGCCTTGTTCTTTACCTCTGTCTCTCTCCTGTTCTCTCAGAAGAGATCAGAACAATTTAAAATCTATTAATTAAACAAGTCTCACTTTGTCATTCTAAATTAGTTTGAAATCAGCGTTAATTTCTAAATAACCATCTAGTTTTGTAAATATGATTAATTGGGGAATAGCATCCAAAATTCAAGGTCTTCCTTCACCTGTAATTACACATCTTTTATAAGTAATTTTTATTGCCTACATATTTAAATCTGCTAACCCTGCCCTGTAGCCAAATCAGCCTGTAGGGAATCCAAGATTTTCTGGAATGTTTCCTGGAATTTTCTTACATCTTTGGGTTATTGTACACCCTTTCCTACTTACCAGAAGTAACTCAAAACACACTTCTTCCAAGAAGCTGCCCTTGATCAATGCTGCCTTGAAAATTTTGTATACCACGTCCCTCCACACATATATACATTCTATACAAACACTTTGTGCTCGAACTCACAAACCGCGAGATCATGACCTGAGCGTCCGCTCAACCGACTGAGCCACCCAGGCACCCCTTCACTCAACATTTTAGACTTTTCTCGAAAACCCTTCTAATCTTGAACTTGTAAAATAAAGGTATGGGTTTTTCTCATAGAAGACGTGGATCAGGAATCATTAAACAGTGTGGGAAGGATCACCTCTCCCCACAGTGCTGAGCAATACACACGCATTTGCTCTGGTCAAGCCTATGCTGGTTTTACTACAGGTCGTGTTATGCTCTTGGTTTTGGTGGCTCTGATGGAATGTTTACTCTCCTAAGAACAGCATTTAGGAACCATTAGTTATCGCAATTTCCTTTGGTCCCATCTTTAAGAAACGGTGCAGAATTGTAATTAAATATAATAAATCATTTTACACGTGCATCTTGTTAAATCATAACCACCTTATTTTTGTTCCAAGAATGGTTTCTACTCCCATTAGTGTCTATACTTCTACAGGCACTATGTTTGTTACTTCTTTTGCATCTTCCAATACAACTTATTTGGCATCTGGTATTCAGTAAGTGATCAATAAGTGCTTGTTAACTAAGTTGGCAGGACACTGGGTATATGGCATCTGCCCTTGCAAAGGAGAGACTTTCCCAGCCCAGGAAGTGTGAGAACAAGGAGTCCACAGAGAGGAGCCAGTTGGAACTGTGGCAACTCACATGCTGTCATATTGCCTCAGAGTCCTGGGCCCTGTGCTTAGGAGATGAGACAGAAGAGGATCCAGCCTCTGATCAAGGACAAATGATTACAGGGAATCCTCAGAGCAGTGGGCAGAAGAGAGGTGATGCTAGGCAGGATCTCCTGAGAAATCTCAGCCATTGGAAGACACCCTTCCTGTCTGGGCATGCCACCTTTGTCCAGTGCAACTGCCGTGGAGAATTTGACTGTGAGAAGATACAACTTTGGGGCAACAGCTATCATAGATGACGAGTTCTGTTGAGTCCCCATGGCTTCCAACTCATCATTTGTAATTAAAGCGGGGACTGATGAAACTTTCCATCATTGGAATTTCTACTATCCTATGACGTAATCCCTGGAGCCTTAGATGACAGGCTGAGAAACAAGATCCCGAATTCTCAGACCATTTGTCCTGGAGAGCCTATAAATAACCAGTTCCCATTACCTTACACCATTCTACTACACTACAGCGAGCTGCCCACCTCCATACTCCATCTTAGGTTATTTCTTCTGCTTAATGAGCCCCTCGTCACTCCATTTCTAACCTTTTAAGATCCAGCTAACAGCAAAGCAAAACAAAAACCCTCTTATTTGAAACCAGGCAGCAGAATATAATAGTTTCCAGTGTGAATATAAGAGACAGACCTCTGGGATTCATATCCCAGCTCTCTTATGCACTTGACCTCTCCTTGCTTCAGTTTTCTAGAGGCAGGATGTCATGTGCATACTAATTTACCTACCTCAACGATGCTGTAAGAAATAAATGATTATATTTGTATGTCTAGAGGTGCACTTATGTATGTTTATGTCTAGATACACATATATAATAACACAATACACACTATATGTATTGTATGTTAATAATTTATATTATATATTATATATACATTGTATTATATTATATTACATTATATGATATACATTCTATTACAATATAATACATATATTTAGGACACTGCCTAGCACTTAGTAAATGCTGAGTGTTTGTTATCATCATCATCCTTTTAATTTCTTACTTCTATAAATCTCCATAGTTCTCTGTCTCTCTCCCCTCTTCTGTTTCTCTGTGTCTTTCTGTCTCTCACGTGCACTACCTCTCCTATACCTGATATTGCAGTGTAGCCCTGAAGTCTGCGGGAATGATAAACACCACCCAAGTAGTATTAGTATTAAAGCCCTGCTCTCAGTGCGGGTCCTCAAGCAGGTGCCTCACATGTGCACACAGAGTCTCCAGGAGACACACTCACCCCCATATGCAACCCACTGTAGCTTCTTGTTCTTGTTCAGACTCTTGAGCTGTTTCTACTGCTACCTGCATGGGGAGAAACCTCGCTTTCTGCTGCTATTTTCTACCAGACGAGTGGCGATATTCTTGCCATGGCAGTGTCTCCATGTGCTGCCACATCTAACAGCCCTTGTGTTGCTGACAGAATGCTGGTTCTATATGGCAATGGGTGGAGAAGAGATATTGAAGGACAGGGGTAGGATGATACATGCCTTCTTCCCAAGTTCTGTATCAAATTTTGGCTCCTGATGTCTTACTCTGTCCAGGTTGCTACAACAAAACAACAGACTGGGTGGCTTATAAACAACAGCAATTTTTTTTAATAGTTCTGGAGGCTGGAAGTCCAAGATCATGGCGCCCTCCTCAGGGTGGCAGAATTCTCATTGTGTCCTCACACAGCAGACGGGGCTAGGAGCTCTGTGGAGTCCCTCTTATAAAAGCATCGATCTCATTCATGAGAGCTCTATTCTCCTGACTTAAACACCTCCCAAAGTTCCCATCTCCTGATAGCATCTCTAATCATACATTAGCATCTCAGCATATGAATTCTGTGGGGGACACAAACATTCAAACTACAGCACCTGGTATCCAAAGCTTTAATGCTTTGTGCTCAGGGTGGCTCAGATCCATGGGGACACCCATTTTCCACGGTTTTCTTCCCATGGATCTCTTCAGCTCTTTTCCTTTTTTCTTTCTTTTTTTCTTTCTTTCTTTCTTTCAGAGAGAGAGAGAAAGGGAGGGAGGGAGGGAGGGAGAGAGAGAGAGAGAGAAAGAGAGAGAAAGAGAGCATGCATGAGGGTGCAAGTAGGGGAGAAGCAGAGAGAGAAGGAAGGAGAGAATCTTAAGCAGGTTCCATACTCAGTGCTGACTAAGCCAACCAGGCACCCCTTCAGCTCTTTTCTTAATTGACTTGTTCTTTCTTCTCTCCTAACTACCAAATATAGACCTTGGACACATAAGTAGTAGCTACAGGTAGGTGTAGGGGTGTGTGTGTGTGTGTGTGTGTGTGTGTGTGAATGCTGACCATTTATTATCAACATCATATGTACTTTTGAATATATAACAAAGACAAGGAAATAATAAATCAATAAAACTAGCATTGAAACACACAAAACAGGAGCGCCTAATGGCTCAGTCATTTAAGTGTCTGATTCTTGATTTCAGTTCAGGTTATGATCTCTTGGTTCGTGAGACTGAGTCCCATATCGGGCTCTGTACTAACAGCATGGACCCTGCTTAAGATTCTCTGTCTCCCTCTTTCTCTGCCCCTTTCCTGCTCATGCTCTCTTTTGCTCTCGAAATAAATGAATAAACTTTAAAAAACCCACATATTTAACTCTTTAAGGAATGTGTCAAGAATAAGAATATTTCAAAGTTTTTATGTGTGTGTCTACATGTTCAGCTCATGCCAGCACAATGATTCATAATTTCAAAGCAGCTCACGTATTAAGTTGTGCTCTTCATTACAAATATGGGAAGTAAGCAAATTTATATTATTTTCTCTTTCATGAGGAACTGGTGGTTAAGTGTCCACACAGAAACTCTTCATGGTGGGCACCTCTCTGAAACGATTAAGTGGAAGGGCTTGGACAGGAACTTGTTATCTGATACAAAGTTGAAAATTTACCATCAAACATAGTAGCTCCAAAGATAGCAATGGCTCTCATTCTTATAATCCTAAAATAATTTCCCATCTGTTTTATAATTTTATTTGTAACTCATAAAACTTGAATTTACATGATACAATCTTGACATAAAATTGCATTCAAGGAAATATAGTACAGTGATAATAGATAATTATACAATTTAAAATATTTATTTCCTGGAGGACCTCAAAGAAGATCAAAGAGAATATTCTTTTCTCTAGCCTGCTTGGGTCTTATCTTTCTTACCCCTTTTCCTTCTATTTTTTTAACCCCTGTCCTGGGTAAATTTTAATTCACTCTGATCCAAATTCGTCATCATACCAGGAAATAATGCCAGGATTAATACAAAAAAAGGGGCTGACAAAGACAAAATTCACCTAAGGGGGTAGAAATATGTAAGAAAATGGGTGAGGAAAGAAATTTTTCTTTTGGAGTTAGGGAAAGGAAGATGGTAAGCATTTGCATTGCAATCCCTTGCTTAAGCAGTACCAGATATCCCAACAACTTTGTTGTGAGACAGGTGTATCTGGCATTATTACTGCTTCATTTTACCGAAGAGGAAACCAAGCTTGAATGTAATAAGTGTAGGAGGTTTGCCTGCTGCAAAAATATAAAGACCTGGGTATATGCAAATATAGATTTATAGGGACACACCCTATTACGCTTCATTTCTCAACTGATCCTCTAGCCCTTGCATTTGATGTTCAACCAGCTAAGGTCCAGAACATGTAGAGGAGGAAACAGATCCTCTACTTATTTTTCTACCTTGTGATGTACATGGAGTCCTGAACTTACAGCTTCGTCTTGTGATTGTGCCAGCCTCTGATTCCTGGTATTAATCAAAGGGAGGTTAAAAGACAGGCTACAGTGGATGGAGAGGAATAGCTACACTCAGGTCACAGCCCCAGAAGTGCAACCCCAGAGGTGAGATTCTGCTTTGTAATTAATGAACAGAGGGATGAGGATAATCAGAGGAAAGCCAATGCATGGAAAATACCCTGGGACCTCCTCCAGCTGCCATCAGGAACTCCAACCTCAAGCTTGACCACAGACTGAACTGTAATTATTCTCATGACTTGTCAGTTGTCCCTGTTTCTTCTGGTTCAGATTTATCATTCCTAAAATTCTAGAATTCTAAAGCTAAATAAAATAAGACCTGGCACCTGACTTCAACAGGCATCTGACAGAGGAGTTTGCTTCTGGATACCAGAAGATGTTGCAGCCTTCTGTTCATATATACCCCCCTAGAACTACTGTCCTCTGATATCGTCTTCCCCCACTCCTACTATGCTCCAGCCACAGTGGCCTCCTAACCATCTCTTGAGCATGTTTTCTCCGAGTATTTTCATTAGCTCTTCCCTATGCTTGGAATATTTTCTCCTTAGATCTTTATCCAAAATCTTTGCCATCATTTAGTATTTTTAAAAATTCATTTATTTATTTTGAGGGCGGAGGGGGAGAGGGAGAGGGAGAGGGAGAGGGAGAGGGAGAGGGAGAGGGAGAGAGAATCCCCCAGAGCACAACATGGGGCTTGAACTCAGGAGGCTCAAATTCACAAACTGTGAGATCATGACCTGAGCTGAAGTCAGGAGTCAGATGCTCAAATGAATAAGCCACCTAGGCACCCCATCATTTGGTATTTTTTTATATAATTTCTCTTACAGATCTTACTCTCCACCTTGACTTAAAGGACACTGAGTTAGACTGAGCCCTCTAAGAAGAAAATACCAAGACAGAATTAAACATGCAACACAAATTATTAGGGAGAATGCTAGTGAGAGAAAATGGGGGGATTATCCTCCCTGGAAAGGCTGGAAGAGCCACAGTAATGCAGTCCTGACTCTGAATGAAGGGGAGGGGAAGAAGGGAGGTTGGGTAAAAGCATCAGAAGCAGTGTTACAACTGAAAGGGAAGTCTGGCATGGCCATCGGAGAGTCCTTGGCATGGCCATCGGAGAGTTGTACGTTAGAGAATTCAAACATCTCCCACACCTTTGAATCCCTGCTTCAAATCCCTGCCTTGGAATCACTGACTGGGAATAGGCCCCTGGAAAGTGGGGTCCTAATGCAAATAGGCTGATGGATATCGGAGGGCAGTAATGCCCACATTTGGAGATCTGAGTAGTGCATTCTCAGGGCCGCCATATACCTCCTCCCTACATTTTCCATCTTCATCATATTCCTCTATTTATCTTCTTCCAAAAACTGTCTGCAATTATATTCCTTATTACTTATTCTGTTACCATTTGTCTCCCTCACTAGGCTAAAAATTCCATGGAAGCAGAAATACTGTTTATCCTCATGCCCAAAATTATGTATCAGACACGTATAATAGGTAGTCAGTAAGTATTTTTGACTTGAGTGACTGAGTCAAGGACTGATAAATAGATCCTCACTGAACCTGTAAGCACAAAATACGCTCCTAACTGGCCTTCTGTGAGTTACTTCTAGAAATCGTCTACTCCCCTATTATGACATCGTACACAGTCTCATCCTGTAACAGCTATGTTTGCTCCTTTCCAACTTCCAATCCAGCATGAACTCTAAAACTCTTTAATTAGCCCTGTTCACATATTCTAGCTAAACTTAAACTTCATCTAATACCAGCCAGTGAGGCCAGCCTAATGGTAAACTTTGGAAGAATTGTAACATTTATAAAATGCTTACTTCTAAATGAACAGCATTATAGACCACTCATTCTCAGTACTTATGTGTATAGTGGACACTTTCCAGCCCGGTTAATGATCCAGTTCTTTCCTTTTGTTCTGAAAGTTCACATCCATCTAAACCTTTCTGGCTATTTTAAAGACTGACATTACTGACATTACTCACCATCTAGACATTAACAGGGTCCTCTTTGTCTCTGTAGGTTTCTGAGCCATTTTGGCTGTGCGGACCGCATGTATCACTTACACTTCTTTCTCTCCAGTCCGTATTAATTCTTTCTTTCCCATAAGATAAAAACTCTGTGAAGCAAGAGACTGGAGCCAGCATTAATTTCTACATTTGCGGAATGCTGAATTGGTGTAAAGTGAACGCCAATGATCCCAAGGATACATTGTGCAACTACTACCTGCAGATGCTTGGATTTCATCACGATCCGCCTTCTTCTGTTACACGATAGAGATGTGGCCACAGAGATGATTAATGGGGGGGGAGGGGGTTGAGACTTACTCTTAAAAAGTGTCCTTGAAGCTATTTCACTCTCCAGTGTTTGACTTATTTATGGACTTATTTATTTATTTTAAAAAATATAATGAGATCAATAAAATATGATCATCAGTGGCCCTTGTGTTTGCTGCAGCCATATAATTCCCCCCCCCCATTCAGTCATGTCACTCCCTTCAACGACTCTCAGTGTCTCTGCCCTTAGAATAAATTCTGAGCCCATTATATGCCTTCCTCTTAGAGCTCCCTTCTACCTCTCTGAGCTCCCTTATCTTAATTTATTTTTCAGCACAATGCACACTAAATTTCTATTTCATCTCCAGCCCTTCCTTCTGGATAAGGGGTAAGGAAAGGAACCCAACCCCACCCTCATCCCTAATCAGATGTCCTTCTGTCAGGGCTTCAGGTTTTAGCTCAGAAGTCACCATCTTGGGGAAGTGGTCTCTGATCACCCCTCCACTCAGGGTATACTATTTGCCCCTCTTCTGGGCTCCTGTAAAAACCTTTACTTTCCCATCATTGAACATTTCACACCATGTTACAATTAATTGAGTGTAGTGCACAAAAGGTCAAGAATCCCATCTGCTTTGTTATACTCTTGGGAACTTGAAGTAGATATTTGTGGAAGAAAGAAGGAGGGAGGGAGGGAGGGAAGAAGGGCAAAAAAACAAAAACAAAAACAAAAACAAAAAACAAAAAAACAAAAAACAAAAAGACAAAAACCAGAACAAAGCCACAGGACCAAAATACAATTGTTTCTGCTATGTCCCCATGACACCAAACTGAGACTTAATCACAGTTTTGGTGCTCCCAGAAATGGATCTTCAATCAGGAATTTCCTCCTCACCTGATAGAGCCCCGCCATCCCCTAAAAGAAAGTGACTGCAATAGCCAACTGTGGGTTGGCTGTGGGTTTTTTTTTGTTGTTGTTCATTTGTTTGTTGTTGAACTACAGCTGGCACACAGTATTAAATTAGTTTCACCTTTTTCCTAGTATAACTTCCTTCTTCCTGCTCCCTTCTGCCATCAAGCTCTTTAATTTTGCACAGTTCCTCAGGGGTGCTTTCTATCTGCTACATTGGATGCTGCCCCACTGGAATTTATTTTCACTCATATAAACTCTTAAAAATGTTAATGTGTCTCATTCTATCTTTTATATTTTTATTTAATTTTAATTTTTATTTTTTATGAATATAATTTATCGTCAAATTGGCTTCCATACAACACCCAGTGCTCATCCCAACAAATGCCCTCCTCAATGCCCATCACCCATTTTCCCTCTCTCCCCGCCCTCCCCATCCACCCTCAGTTTTTTCTCTGTATTTAAGAGTCTCCTGTGGTTTGCCTCCCTCTCTTTCTGTTTCTAACTATTTTCCCCCTTCCTTTCCCCCATGATCTTCTGTTAAGTTTCTCAAGTTCCACATATGAGTGAAAATATATGATATCTGTCTTTCTCTGACTGACTTATTTCACTCAGCATAATACCTTCCAGTCTATCCACGTTGCTGCAAATGGCATGATTTCATTCTTTCTCATTGCCAAGTAGTATTCCATTGTATATTTAAACCACATCTTCTTTATCCATTCTTCAGTTGATGGACATGTAGGCTCTTTCCATAATTTGGCTATTGTTGAAAGTGCTGCTATAAACATTGGGGTACAAGTGCCCCTATGCATCAGCACTTCTGTATCCCTTGGGTAAATTCCTAGCAGTGCTATTGCCAGGTCATAGGGTAGATCTATTTTTAATTTTTTGAGGAATCTTCACACTGTTTTCCAGAGTGGCTGCACCAGTTTGCATTCCCACCAACAGTGCAAGAGCGTGCCAATTTCTCCACATCCTTACCAGCATCTGTAGTTTCCTGATTTGTTCATTTTAGCCACTCTGACCAGTGTGAGATGGTATCTCAGTGCGGCTTTGATTTGTATTTCCCTGATGATGAGTGACGCTGAATATCGTCTCATGTGTCAGTTGGCCATCTGGATGTCTTCCTTGGAAAAGTGTCTATTCATGTCTTCTGCCCATTTATTCACTGATTATTTGTTTTTTGGATGTTGAGTTTGGTAAGTTCTTTATAGATTTTGGACACTAGCCCTTTATCTGATACGTCATTTGCAAATATCTTTTCCCATTCCATCGGTTGCCTTTCAGTTCTGTTGATTGTCTCTTTATATATGAAAAGCCCACAGCTAATATCATCCTCAATGGGGAAAAACTGAGAGCTTTCCCACTGAGATCAGGAACACGACAGGGATGTCCACTCCCACCACTGTTGTTTAATATAGTATTGGAAGTCCTAGCATCAGCAATCAGACAACAAAATGAAATAAAAAGCATCAAAATTGGCAAAGAAGAAGAAGTTAAACTTTCACTTTTTGCAGATGACATGAGACTCTAGATGGAAAACCTGAAAGACTCCACCAAAAAGCTGCTAGAATTACACATGAATTCACCAAAGTTTCAGGGCACAAGATCAATGTACAGAAATCAGTTGCATTCCTATACACCAATAATGAAGCAACAGAAAGAGAAATCAAGAAATCAATCCCATTCACAATTGCACCAAGAACCATAAAATGCCTAGGAATAAACCTAACCAAAGATGTAAAAGATCTGTATGCTGAAAACTATAGAAAAGTTATGAAAGAAATTGAAGATGACACAAAGAAATGGAAAAACATTCTATGCTCATAGGTTGGAAGAATAAATACTGTTAAAATCTCAATACTACCCAAAGCAACCCACACAATCACTGCAATCCCAATCAAAATTGCACCGGCATTCTTCTCAAAGCTAGAACAAACAATCCTAAATTTTGTATGGAACCACAAAAGACCCCATATTCGGGGTCAAAGTAATAGTGAAGAAGAAAACCAAAGCAGGAGGCATCACAATCCCGGACTGTATTACAAAGCTGCAATCATCAAGAACAGACCCTTTGATCAATGGAAAGAATAGAGGACCCAGAAATGGACCCACAAACGTATGGCCAACTAATCTTTGACAAAGCAGGAAAGAACATCCAATGGAATAAAGACAGTCTCTTCAGCAAGTGGTGCTGGGAAAACTAGACAGCGATATGCAGAAGAATGAACCTGGACCACTTTCTTACACCATACACAAGAAGAAACTCAAAATGGATGAAAGACCTAAATGTAAGACAGGAAGCCATCAAAATCCTCAAGGAGAAAGCAGGCAAAAACCTCTTTGACCTCGGCCGCAGCACCTTCTTACTCAACACGTCTCCGGAGGCAAGGGACACAAAAGCAAAAATGAACTACTGGGACCTCATCAAGGTAAAAAGCTTCTGTCTCAGTTTATCTTTTAACAGTTCTGGCAACAGAAGAGAGGAGGAGAGGACACCGAGCCGGGCGCCCCCAGGAACAAGGCCCGACAAGGCGCAGGTACCTGCTGAGCTCCTTGCGCCGCTGCTCCGCTGTGTCTGGACGAGGCGGGAAGGCTCTCTGGCAGCCTGGGTCGCAGCTCCCCAGCTTTCCGGGAGGAGCTTTCAGACTTGACCGCGGCACTGCTTCGTCCACACCGGGGTCCAGAAACCGGCAGGAGTCAGACTGGGTCGGACCGGGAAACCTGAGCCGTTCAGGGTTAGACTGGGTCCGCCCGGGAAACCTGACCCGCCCAGAGTTACCCTCGGTGCGGAAACCGCCCCGAGTTGGACTGGGTCCGACCGGGAAACCCGCCGGGTCCGGGAACAGAGCGGTTCCGACTGGGAAACCTGACCCGGCCAGAGTTGCACTGGGTCCGGAAACTGCCCGGAGTTGGACGGGGTCCGCCCGGGAAACCTGACCCGCCCAGAGTTACCCTCGGTCCGGAAACCGCCCCAAGTTGGACTGGGCCCGTCCGGGAAACCCGCCGGGTCCGGGAACAGAGCGGTTCTGACTGGGAAACCTGACCCGGCCAGAGTTATACTGGGTCCGGAAACTGCCTGAAGTTGGACTGGGTCCGCCCGGGAAACCTGACCCGCCCAGAGTTACCCTCGGTGCGGAAACCGCCCCGTGTTGGACTGGGTCCGACCGGGAAACCCGCCGGGTCCGGGAACAGAGCGGTTCCGACTGGGAAACCCGACCCGGCCAGAGTTGCACTGGGTCCGGAAACTGCCCGGAGTTGGACTGGGTCCGACCGGGAAACCTGACCCGTCCAGAGTTACACTGGGTCCGGAAACCGCCCCGAGTTGGACTGGGCCCGTCCGGGAAACCCACCGGGTCCGGGAACAGAGCGGTTCCGAGTGGGAAACCTGACCCGGCCAGAGTTACCCTCGGTCCGGAAACCGCCCCGAGTTGGACGGGGTCCCCTTAAGAAACCTCCCCGGGTCCAGGAACAGAGTGGTTCCGATGTGGAAACCAGACCCAGCTGGGGCTGAAATGTGCCCGGGTCGGAGTGGTTCCTCCTTAGAAACCAGACCGAATCCGACCTAAGCTGGGCTGGGTCCAGTGTGAGGCCCAGGTGAATAACATTTTGCTTTAAGGCTGAACAGGGTTAACTTCACCAAAGATAATCTTGAATTATGGAGACCACTACGGAGAACTTTTAACCATTTTAGATAAGCTTATCCATTTAGGAGGTGCCCTGGAGATAAAGGTGTCTTGGCCAGGCACTCGCTGTAAAGGGTAGAGGGAAAACTACTTTTCCGCTAGTTTCTTTTTCTTTTTAACATTTATTCATTTTTGAGAGAGAAAGAGAGAGCAAGGAAGGGGCAGAAAGAGAGGGAGACACAGGATTCAGAGCAGGCCCCAGGCTCTGGGCTGTCAGCACAGAGCCGATCACAGGGCTTGAACTCACGAACTATGAGATCATGACCTGAGCTGAAGTCACAGGCTTAACTGACTGAGCCACCCAGGCACCGAGGCACCCCTTTCTTCCCTTGGTTTCTGGTGCCTTCCATAAGAAATGCTGGAACCATCAACTGGCTCTGGAGCCTGCAGATGGGATCCTGGGAGAATTGGCAGAAGGCAGCAAAATGTAAGAATTGTTACCAAAGTCAGTTCCTCCAGATTTCTATCTGTGGTGCCTGGTCAAGAGAGGAAAGTACAACTTCATGTTGCCCTTTCCTTCCCAAATCAACATTGGCAGGAAAAGAAAAAAAAAAAAAAATGTAATGGTGATTATGAATTGGCTGTCAGGTACCCATTGGTTGTCCATCTTTTCCCTCCTAGGGTTAGCCCTTGCCTCCCTCATTTTTGTATCCTGAGCACTTGGCTTGGCAACTGTCAGGTTGGGGGTCCCCAGAATATGGCTAGACAGAAATGTGGGTTGTACTTCATTTGTAGCTAGGGTCCTACCAACGATTTCCAGATCTCAAAGGAATTCTCTAAATCTTTCTTTTGGTTATCTTTGGGAGTGGCTCTGGATCTTGGGAAGGAAAATTTTTTTCACCCTCTTTGGGGATGCCTTTTGTGTCCATGAGGTTATTTAATACTGCCAAGAATACTGTTTATCCCAGATGAAACCTGACAAGATATTCAAAAGCTTTTGTTGTCGTTGTTTTGTAAGTGGCCTTATGGTCAGAAGTTGGCCGAATTAGAAGCTGGTATTTAGGGGCACCTGGGTGGCTCAGTCGGTTGAGCGCCGACTTCAGCTCAGGTCACGATCTCGAGGTCCGTGAGTTCGAGCCCCGCATCGGGCCCCTGTGCTGACAGCTCAGAGCCCGGAGCCTGTTTCAGATTCTGTGTCTCCCTCTTTCTGACCCTCCCCCATTCATGTTCTGTCTCTCTCTGTCTCAAAAATAAACGTTAAAAAAAAAATTTTTTTTTTAAATAAAAAAAAAGAAGCTGGTATTTAAAGCCTAGTAAGAATTTTTTAAGGCCTTCCCCCAAAGCTAAATGAAACTATGTACCAGAAGCAAATAAAACCATTTTGAAGCCTTTGTGGAAGGATTTACTAAAACATTCCAAAGACACACAGCTGTAAATCTAGAACATAGGAATCCTTTGATTTTCATCTTAGTTGAACATCTTCTCCCTGATCTAAAGAAACAAATAAAAGATAATATAGTAGGATGTGTATATATCAGCCTCTTTGTATCATTCTGGTTACAGTCCATTTCTTTGAGGAATTAAAAACAACTATCCTTGTCCTGCAAACTGAGTCTTTATAACAACAGAAATGTGACTCTAGAAACAACTCAAAGCCCACCTATCTTTTTTTTTTTTTTTTTTTTTTTTTTTTTTTTACCAATCCCCAAACTTCCCCTATTCTTCTCAAAAGGCTTGCAGATATGATATAAGACCTGGGCTTAGACAACAAAAATTCTCCTTGGTAGAACCTGTATTATTTCTCTGTGCCTTTTGAGATGAAAGTCTTCTACCTGGTCTTCTCCAGGAACCAAGGGAATTCTTATAAGAAGGGAAAAAGGAGGGGAAGGCTATTTTGAAAACTCGACCTATAAAAAATCCTAACAATCTTTTCCACAAATATTAGTAAAAAGCTTCAGCCATCTGAACAGAAAAACTTAACTTCTTCCATCTGCCAGAAACAGTACTTGGATGCAACTGCCCTGTTATAAACTCGTGAATTTTGAATGATTACATATCTCTCCTGGCTGAAATTTTAAAGCAAAAACTATAACATCTCAGTTTGCATCCTGTACTCTCAGAAATACAAAAAACCTAACCCAAATGTTTTTCAAGTTCATGTGGTCTAGGATAATCTTTGGTAAATAAAAGCTAGTTTACGTTTGTTTGTTTAATTGAAATAACCATGAGTTTAGAGTTATCAGCATTAAATATAATACTTTTATTCTCCCCGGGTTTTATTAAAAGTCAAATAAGCTCATGTTCTCTGTGTTGCAGAATTTATCAGCCAGAAAGATAATTTAAGATGATGGTTAGCTGTTTACTGTCTCATGAAATTTTCATGACTAATCTAAACATAATTAAGAACAATGAATCAAATAGATGTAAGTAAGATATAAGTTTATAAGTGAACTTTTAAACAATTATGCCTTAAGGTATGTCTACTTAAAAACCATTTTTAAAATCTTTTTGGTGACTTGAAACCTTAAATTTACCTGAAATAAGTGACCAGTCAGAAGGACAGGTAATAGCCCAGACTTGGGACTAGTATCTGAAGTAGAGAAAAATTTCGTGGGACTGAGACCTTAACCTGGGGACCCTGATGCTGTCTCCAGGTAAACAGTGTCAGAATCAAGTTGGACTATAACACCCAGCAGCCATCAGAAAGTGGCTTGGTGGTTTTGGGGAAAAAACACATACACATTAGAATTGGAGTCAGAATTGTAATGGGTCATTAGGAATCTATGACAATTGAAAGGGAATTATACTTGTCCTTTTGGGGTTGCAGTAGAGGAAAACGACTGCACACTCAGTCCAAATCACCCTTTGGTGTCCCTTAATGCACCCAAAAGAAAGGTCAAGCACTACAGATAAAGAGAAAGACAAGCCCAGCAGTGCATTTTGGTACTGATGAATGCGGGACTGACTTGAGCCACAGGAACATTCTTTATATTCTTTCTGTCCAACTACTCTCTTACAGACAGCTTCTGGTATAAATCAAATCTACCAACCAGGAGAGCACTGGGGTGTGATTCAGGAGTCACATACTTGCTCTGTGGCTTTGGGCTTTTTACATCTCCTCTCTGGGTCTTGATTTTAATAAACACCAGGTTAATGAGTTTAAGCAGACACTCTCTATAGCTCTGACACAATGTTGTCTTGGGTTTCCAATGCCCCATTTGTCCTGGGCAAGGGCACCTGTGTCCCTTGTTAGCTGGCTTGCCCCCTCTTCCTCTGCCCGCCTCCCTCCAAGGCAGTGCATCATTTTGGACCCCAAAGTGGTATTAGGCAGCCAGACAATCTCATTTACTCACAACCATTTCCGTCATCAGGACCCACTATATCCAGTGGCAATTTACCACACGTCGTTAATATGTTTGTTATATTTTGTTGGCGGAATATGAAAGTTCATCAGCAAGCCCGCACACAGGGAAAGCATATTGAAATGAGCATCGCAGATCTGTCAGGCTGGAGTTTATGGCCTTTTCTCAGTACTACACTGTAAGTAAAACAAGCTCTGATTGAGTCAGCAGCCTCCTGGGTACTCATTTGCCAAAGTGTGGGAATTTTAATGCTAAGTTTATCCGCCTGCATTAGGCAGGGAGGGTTGGGTGGGGAGGAGGTGGGCAGATTGCTTTCGCTTAGGGGTATTATAGACCAGCCTACAAGTTCCACAGGCACCAGGAGGGAAGCTTTCAGTGGGTTTGGCCTCTTATCTTCTTATCGTCTTATAGATTTTGGAGATGTAGTACCCTGGAGTTTTAATACTCAGTTTGCAAATCCTCCTTTTAAAGCCAGTGCATTGAAATGCAAGAGAAAAGAGAAAGGAAAAAAAAAAAGAAAAAGAAATATTCACTGAGGAATGGCACTGGGAAGAAAAAAAAGATGATGAAGAAGAAAGGGGAAGAGAGAATCATTAAAATCCCAGTTAGTGAACATGATTGATGCAAATATCTTTACACCTTGTCTCCTTTGCAGGCGACTTCCAGGAAGGGTTCAGGCGCCCTCACTGGGGAACTACATTCTCTGAACAGGACTTTGTAGATGCTGATGCTGTCTAAATGGATTACAAAGCTTTGTAAGTCCAAATTAATGCACTGGGAAAATGAATTTTGGAAACAAGATTTCTGTTTCTTCTTTCAGGCAATGCATAGGAAGCACAAAATAGGGGGAACACATTTCTACCCATGGGAAGAGATCTGTTTCTCCGATTTGGGGAGGGTCAGACAGTTTTCAGCAGGTGGTTCACAGAAGTTGTGTGACTCAGAATAAGGTGTTATTAGTATTAACAGATAGTTATCTCATCGCAGCAATGGCAGTCACTACCATTTCTTCCTCCTCAGCAGGAAGGCTTATCCGTTGCTTTTTCCTTGAGCGGACATTTGGTATTCTAGGAGCCAGAATCTAGTTTTCATTCCAGTGGTGTGCAGCTGTGGGTCACCTGGCTAATGCAGGGGCCATTCCACATTCCAGAGGCATGGAGCCGTGGTCATTTGGCATTCCAGAGGCGTTCTGAAGCTACAGGTCATTCATTATGCCAAGGTTACTTTCTCGGCCTGCAGAGCCGAGAGCCTTATTCTTTGCTAGTTGAGATTGGAAACCGCCAAGGAAGATGTAACTCCACTGGTGTCAGAAGGACAAAGATGGAAAGAAAGAGAGAGAAAATAAAAATTAACTGCAAAGAATTCTCAACTAGTTCTTAGAGAGGATGATGGGGACAATTAATGGTACACATGGAGTCAAAGATGAGTTTTTTGGGGAGGAAAAAGAAAAGTATAAATACAAATCTGATTGTAATTAACTGTTCTGTCTTAATTGAATGAGAAGCAAGATATAACATAGTAACAAGACATACCGGTGCTACAATCGGTCAAAGTTGGGTTCAAATCCTGCCTCTGCTCCCTATTGATTGTGTAATTTTGATTTATTTAGTCTCTTTAAACATTATTTTCATCATCTGTAAAATGGAGACAATGAGACAACCTGCCAGCGTGCCTAGTTGGCTCAGTCAGTGAAGGGTCGAGCTCTTGATCACCGCTCATGTCGTGATTCTCCTGGTTCATGAGATCAAGCTCTGTGTCAGGCTCTGTGCTGACAGAGCTGAGCCTGCTTAGGATTCTCTCTTTCCCTCTCTCTCTGCCCCTCCCCTACTTGTGCTCTCTCTCTCTCTCTCTCTCTCTCTCTCAAAATAAATAAATAAACATTAAAAAAAAAGACAAACTGCCATTTTAAGATAACACTCTTTTTAAAAATTTTTTAATGTTTACTTATTTTTGAGAGAGACAGAGCGTGAGCAGGGGAGGGGCAGAGAGAGGGGGAGACACAGAATCCGAAGCAGGCTCCAGGCTCCAAGCTGTCAGCACAGAGTTTGATGCAGGGCTCGAACTCACAGACCACTAGATCATGACCTGAGCCAACGTCAGATGCTTAACCAACTGAGCCACTCAGGCGCCCCTAAGATAATACTCTTAAAAGTGTTTAGCACTGTCCCTGCCTCAAAGAAAAGACCCTACAAAAATTACTGTTGCTGTTGTTGTTGTTATTATTATTATTATTACTTATTGGGACACTCTTGAGTTTTAAAGATGAAGATGATGATAACTTTCCTTAATATTAATACCTATTCACTCTTTCCATTATCTTCTATCATATGTCAGCCACTGTGTCACAGAAGTCATTGTGCTACCTCTGGACAGATTAAGACTAGGCTGTGTCTAATGACCACAGATTCAATTCAATAGGGTCCCAGCAAATATCTGCTGGGTACAGTGCTCTTCTCTAATCCCAATAGTTGACCTAAAGATCAAGGGGATTTTTTTTTTTTTTTTTTGCCACTGAGGAATCTATGACCTATAGTAAGATAACCATGGACAATGAGAAAGGGGGGAAAACATATGGAATTCACAGAATGATAAGAACTGTTTGTCTTAATGTGCATATAGACTGGACACGTCTCAGGCAGTCCAAAACACATGTATGATGGTGACAAGATGGTTGTACCATTCCCAGCATTGAATCTTTGTAAATTAAAATCTAACAGGACAGGTGGTTGAAGCCACATAAGGGAGAACCTTGATTTTCATGCTTAGGAGTATGCAGTTTATTCCATAAGGAGTAATGACAAAAAGGAAAACAAAATTTGCTTTGCTTTACTTTTTGTTGTTTTTGTTCCTACAGGTGAATGATATAATCTATCCTTACGGATCTCCCAACAGAATTGCCAAATATTGGAGCAAAATATATGTATGTTTCATATCAAGATCATCAACAGAGGACAAGTTGAATTATGGGGCAAAGGAGGCAAGCCAGACTGGGGATGGGGGGGGCGGGCAATGGTAGTAGAAGGGGACAGTGTCATGACTACAGGGAATTTATATGTGACCTGATTCACTGGTGGAAGCCAGGACCGTAGGGATGGGCTACCCACAGGGAAGCCCTAACTGTGCCTCAGCCAGTAAGCTCAGATGGTAAGAGGAGGTTTCTGTGTGCATGGGGTGGCCTTGCAGGCTGCAGAGCCTACCTCAGAGGGTCACAGAGGGTGGCCTATGCATGCACTGGGGTGCTTGTTAAAAGTGGATTCTGTAATCCTCACCAGGAACAGATCTCCTTGGAGCAATCCCCCGTGGCCTCCAAGAAATAAAGGTCAAAGTTTCTAGCATACAGTTCTCAAAAGAAATAGCAAATCAAGTTGAAAAAGCACTCTTAGAAAACATCTTGTGATTCTTGCAAACATTTGTTGGATCTCTCCTGGTTCTAAAATCTGAGAATACAAGTTTCAGAGAAAACACAATTTCCCTGCCAGGGTGGACCCTGTATGTTGTAAAATCTTGGGGCCCCCTTAAGTAATGAATACAGAAATAATGAATAGAAATGTACACTAGAAAGTAAATCTTTACCTTAGAAAAGAATTGTAACAACTAACAATACTGAAATACTGACGTACATTTCACAAAAGCCAGAAAAACATAATTTTTCTTTATAACCAACATGCCATACCTCTATAATGTCATCTACATTTTATCTGTATACTTTGATGTTTTCATATGATGATGCGTTTGTATTATTTTCTATTGACAGGTTAGGAAATTCACTTTTTCCCCATCTGGTGCTATTTTTTTTTCTTAATTGACACTTCAAAAAAATTTCCCTTATTCTTCCCAATTCGTTATTGAAAATTAGTAGGTAAATACTTAGCAGTGATGTCACTTTGAGAAAACTGGTATCAAATTTCTTTAATACATGAGCATTGAGATTTCAGAGAATTTCAAGTCTTCTCATGCAGTAATGTAACTTAAATATTCTTTGTGTTGATAATATTCATGAACCAGTTTGTGATCAAGGTCCATATTGCATTGGCATAGTATGACTTTTATGCTAACTTTGTTGATGTTTATAGTTTATGCCAAATCAACAAGCTCTGAATGAAAATACACAAAGACTCGATTGAGCCAGATAGTTTTGACCAAAGAAAATGATGGAAAAAGGCAGTCTAATAGAGCCAAGAATGTAGTTCAAAAAGAGTACAGTGAACAAGCTGGACAATGGATAATGAGACCAGAACTATGTCTTGCAGTGAGAAAGGCAGGTCTGGAATGAGTGTTAAACACTGGCAAGTGGCTGGATTTATATTATCATACTTGCAAATTTTGGAAACAGATATCTGCTGATTTGTCACTAAACTTACAAAAAAGCAGTGACTCAAAATGCTAAGATCATCAGTACTAGTCGCAGACAAATGCCCATTTCAGTCTTAGCTCTGCCCCTTACTAACCTGTGAAATCTTGCTAACAGTAACTTAACTAGTCACAGAAGGGATGACAAACCACAAAAACATTCCCCACCAAACATATACCCAATTAAAATTCCTTTAAGCTGGATACAAAAAGGCCCACACCAACCACTGTAACACCAGGAGAGTAAGAGTAAAGAGAGACGATAGTCTTGATCAGTTATGTAGTGCAATACTCTCCTTTGAAAATTCTGAAAAAGAAAAAAGAAAACACATATAACCACGTGCTCACATTGCTGACGCAACTCCCGGAGTCCTAATGCTGAAACTTCATTTGCCTGCTGGTACATCTGCCTCTGTTCCCTGTGGTTTCCATGGAGCCCACAGTCTAGTTAGGGGAGACAGACAATAAACACATGAACAAAATAGTAAACAGACAATTTCAGATACTCTTCTATGAAGAAAGTAAAATACTATGTATGATAAAGAGTTACCCCAGGCAGGGCAAGAAGCAGCCCTTCCAGAGAGGGGCCAGAGAATATCTGGCTGAGGAAGCCAGCTTTGGGCTGAGATGTGCATCCAGAGAAACCCACACTGGCAAATCTGCAGACTGAAACTGTGAGGCCAAGAGAGGGGAGTGACTAGTCCATGCTTCCCCATCAAATTAGTGACAGGGTTAGGACTATAGCTGAGACATTCTGGACTACATTAGAATCCCTTGCTACCTACCACTTGAGGACCCCATGTGAAGTTTCACTGTAGATATTCTTGACCTATGGAAACTGAGACAACCCTCCACTGAGCCTTCACTCAGCTCCTGGTAAAGGGAGTTATTTATTTTTAGAATCACCAAAAAGTCAAAGGTGAGCAGGTGAGCACTCCATTCAGTAGTCAAACTGCCATTTCACAGTTTTGAGATAATCACAATGATTATAATATCTCATTTCAGGACCATAAAATTGTTAAGAAAAAAAAGCTATGAAAACTCAGAGAGATCAATCAGGTAATTATTCTTTAGATTATGGTAGTTACATGTCTGTATCAGAATATATCCATCTATCTATCTATCTATCTATGCTTATATACATACAGAGAGAGAGACAGAGACACACACAGAGAGAGAGAGAGAGAGGGAGGGAGGATACCCATACATTATAGACTTAATTTACTTGCTATTTTGCTATTTATATTATATGCCAAAAATATACACAAGACCTACAGATTTTAAAAGATGCCCTAGAAATAAATGAAAGTCCAGAATTTTCTACCACTTCTACCCTTGGATCGCTGGGTATGCACTTTGAGAAAACTGCCTCTCTTTGAAGATTTCTGATCTAGTCTATCACTTCCAGTTTGAGCGCTGAGAAACTGAGGCCAGAGAAGAAAACTGAGAAAATCATTCTGATGACCCAGTATGAAAAATAAGCTGAAGTACTTTAAAATAAACTCAATTTCATATCTAAAGTCTTTTAAATCGTCCCTGTTATTTGTTAACATTATCATTTTCCCTATGCTTTCACTTGGTTTTTGCAAGGCCTTTCCTTACTCCCCAGGGACTTATGCTTTGCTCCTGATCTCCTCTCAACGGTGAGCAATCCGGGATCAGGAAACCTCTGACACCAGACCCCAGCAAAGAGTAAACTCCCTCAAGTCCACAGGCTCAACCTGAACTCAAGCCGTTCTCCTCAAGGATTCCCAGAACAGACACAGGCTCCCAGCCTGCTTAGGAATGCGGCACCGCGCTTCTCAATAGCATTTTATGACACATTTCTCAAATCAAATTTAAAAGCATAACTGAGTGGAATTAAATTAATGCCGTCTGGTAATGTCAGCAGCACCAGAGTTGCAACAGGCTGGCTTAACTCTTAAACCTTCTAGAGCTCCATGATACATATTCAGTCTCCAGTATTATTGAGAGAATCTGTGTGTGCGTGGGCGCCTGTGCGTGGTGGGGCGGGGGCTGGGACGTGGCTGAGCAGTCTTCAAGAGCATAAAAGGAGTTACGGGTACTTAATGATCGCGCACGCCGCGTGACCTTGATGTTTTTGAGTTGACATTGGCCTTTCCCTTCCTGTTCCACAGAGTATGCTTAACTTCCTCATATCGTTTGATCATGATAATCACCCTGGGAGGAAACCATTCATGTTTTTTTTTTTTAATTTTTTTTCAACGTTTTTTATTTTTATTTTTGGGACAGAGAGAGACAGAGCATGAACGGGGGAGGGGCAGAGAGAGAGGGAGACACAGAACCGGAAACAGGCTCCAGGCTCCGAGCCATCAGCCCAGAGCCTGACGCGGGGCTCGAACTCAGGGACCGAGACCATTCATGTTTTTATCTCCTTCCTTTATTATGTCTTACTTGAACCCGAGTGCCGGGACTCCAAATTCAGCATTCTTTCCACTCATTGAATTTAATAATAATGACAACATGGCGTGCCTTTGCAAGGTTCTCTTAACGTCTCTGTTGCTAAAGCCATTAAACCATTTGTCATTTTCATCTTAATTGACTCAATGGCATCATTTTACTTACCACTTTCTTGTTGTCCAAAGATGTTGCCCACACTTAGTTTCAAGATGCATGGCCTTTAGTTTTGTTCCTACATCACTGAACACTACCAGTGTCTTTTTCTGAGGACTCTTTCTCTTTTCTAAATGTTAGGTGTTCCAGGGCTCCTTTTTCTCTCTGGCTAAACTACCCCTGGTGATCTCACCCAGTCCATGTTTTATTTATTTATTTTTTTAAGTAAGCTCTACTCCTGATGTGGGGGCTTGAACTCACAACCCAAGATCAAGAGTCGCTTGCTGTGCCTACTGATCCAGCCAGGCACCCCAGTCCATGGTTTTAAATGTCATTTACAATAATGGCTTTTGAATCTACATTTTCTGCCAAGATGTCTCTCCTCAGCTCCAGTGCCTACATCCAACACCAGGCACCTCCTCTTGGATATCTAAGGGGCCTATCAAATATCACCGATATCCCAATCTTGACCCAGACAGACTTGCTCCCACAGTCTTATTCATGTCTGCAAACACAAACCCCATCCTTCCAGTGGCTCAGTCCCAATGCCTGTGTTATTGTCAAGCCCTGTCTTGTGTCCTCCACACCTCCTCTGTCTGCAAATCCTGTCTACTCTGTCTTCAAAGCATGCCTAGAACCCAACCACTGCATCTTGCACTACTCCCACCCTACTCAGGATACCACCATTTTTTGATACAGGATCCAGAGCATTCCTTTTAAAAGGTAAATTTGATCATATCGTGCCAGTGGATGCCCCTCTCGCTTACAGTGAGAAGCAAAGGCCATGTGGTGACTTATAGACTCTTAGTTCTGTCTTTTTCCTCAACATGAGTAACTTTCTAACACTATGCTATTTTTTGTTTATAGTCTACCTCCTCTCCACAGATTATAATATCTAGCAGAAGAGGCACCATCTAAGCCTGTGTCCCCAGTTCTTCCAATAGTGTCTTACTCACAGAGAGTGTGCAAAACAGATTTTTGATTGTACGAATACATACTTCACTTGCATGTCATGAATGATCATTCCCAAAGTCCTTTCACATACATTATCCTGTGTCGAGTCTCAGCATGATTCTAGGAAGTAAACAGGGTAGACATTTTCCCGTTTAAAAAAAGGGGTACAACTGAGATGCAGTGAATTAATTGATTTGGCTAAATTCACTCCAGTACTAACGGAAGAATCCAAGAGTAAACTCTCAACTTTCACATTCCTAAGCTGCTCCTCTTTACTATCTAATAGATTCTGTCTCAGGGAGTGTGAGCGTACATGACACTGTGGAGTCAGCATACAAATTTAGCTTGCAAACTTTGGTGTCTGACTGCTTGGGCTCAGTTTCTGGTTCTACCTATTCCTACATTGGTTAAATTATTTAACCGTCTGTTTTCCCTTCAATGAAAGGGTTATAACCATAATGTCTTCCACAATGGGTCAGAATGTGTTAAATGACATAATACATGTGAAATTGTTGCACAAAGTAAACATTCAAAAAGATGTAATTGATGGCATGTGAAAAGTGTTTGCGGCAAGAGAAATATGAATTGACAGATAATCAGATAGATTCATGTGCAGATACGACCCACATGAATTTGGAAATTCCACACTATTTGAAGGGATGCATGGATGCCAGAAGCTTAGTGTACTGTTCTTGATTGTTGAAACAACCAGAGTTCAGTCCAGGAAAACTGAATGCCAAGCTGCAGAGTTCAGACTAAGCGTACTGTGGAAATCTAAGAGGCCAGAGTACCTCACACAAGACCAAAGAAGCATCCCGGAGCATGTGGAACCTGACATGACTTATATCTTCCTGGTCCTGACATTGTCTAACACAATAGCCTCCATGTAGGTGGCACATATGAATGTGCATTGAATAAAAATAAACATTTGGGTGAATGAAAACTGGGGATGATAGAAGAGAACACAGTGCATGGAGAAAAGGATGAGGAAGACAGAGAGCAGAGAAAGTATATTAGTTACCTACTGCTACATAACAAATAGCTTCCAAACTTAGCTGCTTAAAAGAACAAGCATTTATTATCTCTGGAGGGTAACTGACATGACAGATGACTTTCAACAGATATTTATATTAGAACTAGTTACAGATATCATGCCAATACTCAGAAACGTGGGTGTCTTTATTTGTTTTAGTAATAGTAGTCCAGGCAATGTAGAAATATTGACATATGTTATCTAAATTTATCATCACAACAATCCTAGCTGTCATTCTATCTTTTTAATCCATTTATTCACTTATTTATTAAGCAACCATTTATTAATTTTCTACAATATGCCAGACTCTGTGAATTTAGAAGCAAACTATACAGATAAAAATTCTTGCTTACATGGAGCTTATAACAAAGAAGGAGAAGACAGATATTGGTTGGCAGACTGGTCCACTTACATGGAGGACAAGAAAAAAAAATTAAAGAAAGAGGCCGACCACTCCAGATTCATAGGTGGCAGTGATCATAAGCAAGGGAAGTTACTTATAAAGTTGTTTGAGGCGGCCACAGACAGGTAGATTTCTGAACCCATCTGTCAAAATATTACAAGTTTATATAGAAACCTTAAGTGGAGTCAGTTATTTGTACTCTCTGGATGGTCTCCATGACACCTTATTCTCTCAAGGCTATGCTCATGGAACAGCTCCCATTGTGGGAACCATAGGAAGAGTGTACTTCCCGAGATGGGGGGTGGGAAGAAGAGGGGAGGATAGGGTGAGGAGATGGGGGGTGAAGAGCCTGATTGCCTGGGTCCAGCTTGTGGGTCAACCTGTGGTCACATCCTCTTATTTACCTCCTCCAACAACAGACATTCAATATATAAATAAGTATACAGTAAAATGCATAGTGTGTCAGAGGATGATGTGTGCTCTCAGGACAATAAAGCAGGAAAGGTGGAAGGAGGTATTGTCCAGCATTGCACAGGCAGCAAAGAGTAGAGACAAATGCCATTTTGTGTCTGACCCCATAGGGTGTGCCAGTGACCGCACACTCAATCATAAGAACTTCAGGTCTTCCTTAGGGTGCCTTGTCAGTTAGGATCACTCAACCACATAGTTAGAGAAAACCCTAACTCACATGGGAAATTGCTTCACAAACTAGGAGACCCAGAGGCTTCAGAAGTGGAATGCCAGAAATTGTCTTACCACTGGGACCAAGGCAGCGTTCCCTCTAGTACTCCAACATCTAATAGAAGAAAATAAACATCTTTTTGATAAAGAAACCTTTCCCAGAAGACCTGAATAGACCTCCCCTCATTATGTAGAACATGATCACATGATCTCCACTAGACACATTCCTGGCAAGCAATCTGAACCCTTGGTATTCTGGATTGACATAAGTCTCCCCCCCACCCACCCCCGCCTACCCCTCCTCTCCTTACCTGTGGTTTCACTTTCCGTGGTTTTGGTTGCCTGTGGTCAACCCTGGTCTGGAAGCAGATGATCCTCCTTCTGACATATAGGTTAATAGTAGCCTAACACTAGGTCACATGTCTCGGTCGTTCACCTCACTTCATCTCATCAGGCAGGCGTTTGATCATCTCACATCATCACAAGAAGAAAAGTGAGTACAATACAAGGAGATATCTTGAGAGAGAGAGACCACATTCATATAACTTGTAGTACGTTCTATTGTCATAATTTTTCCATTTCATTGTTATTGGTGTTAATCCCTTTGTCTACTTGATAAACTTTATCATAGGTATGCACATATAGGAAAAAACACAGTATATGTAGGGTTTGATATTATCCACAGTTTCAGGCATCCACTAGGGGTTGGAACAGATCCTATATTCCTGGAGGGTACTCCTATATTCCCGGAATCTGGGATAGGGTTATCTTCCCCAGTGTAATGTGAAGGAGCAATGGTGATTTCAAGAAAATCTGTCAACAGGAAAAGTGGAGAGTAGCGACCGTCAGCATTTGCCATTAATATGGACAAAGCCTTATTTATAGTCTAATGATCAATAATGGGTACATAAAAGAAATTTCATAAGTAGTTTTTAATTTGGATTAGAGTAAGAAATGGAAAAACAAAACTAAAAGGGATAAGGAAGGGAGGGAAGTTGGAGAAGCAGAATCATTTTAATATTAATATAAAGAGAGAGTGTACAAGTCTGAGTTGAGAGAGAAAGACTCTTGTCTTTTTATCAATGCCCAGACATTCAAAAGCTGTGTGACTTGGGGCTGATCACTTAACTTTTCTGTGACTCAGTTTCATGAACAGAAACTCTAATCTAATAATGCTAATCAGTCACATTTTATGAACAGCAGGAGATTTAGTAAGATGCCTGTGTTCAGTGAAAGAAATACGTGACATTCCAGTTGAAAGTGGGTGTGTTCTCCATTCACAGATGTAGAAAGAATGGGAAAGAGTGTGTCTACAAACAAGATAATCGAGTTAGTCAAGTAGATGATTCAAAGAGGGCAACACACACAGACATATGCACGCACACACACATACTCCTACAATCTTTTCTCATGAAAAAAATATATTATTGTTTATTGTTCTTTGAGCAATTATTGCTTGCCAGGCACTAGCTAAATAATTTATGAGCATTGTCTCATTTAATTTCACAACAACCCATGAGTTAGGTACTACTATAAAATAGTTTTCTGTTTGAATTATCTAGGATAGATTTTTCAAACTTCCACTTCATTTTACATATATGCACTTTCTCTTCCTCATTAAGCGGATGCCATTTCAGTGAATGACTATCGTCTTCAGGTTACTTCTCCTAAATTTAAACACAGTACTTCTTCAGTCATTTTCCTTGCACCAATGAACCATTCTATAGTGCTTTGAGCTGATCAGATCAAAATTGTGCAGGAAAATTTAGCACCAGCCAGTTCCTAAATGCTGAGTTGGCTCTGGTTATTTCTTGACCGCCCTGCATTTGCTTACCAGTCTCAACACCAGAACTTGGTGCCCATCAATCACTTGGAACACATCCCTCTCAGCAATTCCTCAACAGGAGCCTTGACTGAGGAATTGTATTGACAATTGCAAGCTAGTATTTCACATTGGATTCCTCTTCAAAGCACTTTACTCAGATGATGTGCATAACTGATATGCAACAGAAAAACAAGGTCAGAAAGAGATTCACAAAGAAAGAGTGATTTGGCAGGTTTCCCATGAGAACTCCAGGGGAAGGTCCAGGGCTCAGCCAAGAGCACCAGGTATGGAGTCAGGAGAGGGGGAGACTTAGTGTGTCTCTGCCAACACCACGCTGTGTGTTTTTGGGCAATTCTTTCTGAATCTCCCAGCATCGATGTTCCCAGCTGTAAACATGGTGGGAGGGAACCAAGTTAGGGCTGGAAGGTACTGGCATAGGTGCCTGTAGCAGACATCAGGAATCAATCATGGCACTTTTTCCCACTGAGCCTGCGATAGGCCCCCGTGTTCTTCTCAGCACACACTCCAGGCAGCCTAGAACAATTAGAGTCGGCACATCATTTAGAATATATCTGTCATTCCTGGATGAAGTAATTTCTGACATTCATTTTGGATCTAATATTTTAGAAATATATTGCTGCTGTAGAAAGAATCATGAAGTCGGGATCAGAAGGCCAGACTTAAATTCTGGTTCTGACGTTTATTACTTCTGTGACCTTAAGCAAATCAACTCATATCTTTGATTTGTTTTGTTTTTTTTTTTAATCTGCAAAATGGGAATAAAATATCAATGTCCTATGGTCAGAGTGAAGATCAAATGAGATATATGAGAACACACCCAAAAGCATATAGCATATCCTGGCAAATTGTAGACATTCAATCACCCATTAAAATAAATATTTTAAAGGTGACACCTAGTGAGACTAATGCATATGTGAGGAAATTGCTAAGCATGCTGAAAGCCAAAAGGAAAGTGAAAGAGGAAGGGAAGGTCATTCCTCTTTGGATATTTCAGCTCTTCCCTTTACCCACCACTGCTGCTGGATTCTGCAGTCCTTATCCTGGGTTTATTATCAGCAGCACACCTGTATCTCATATCCTCAACCCAATCAAGAGACTGGGTCTTCCTCTTCAGCTCTAGATATCTGACTCACAAATCCATTTCTAAAGAACATGTCCAGGAACTACCAGTATTGTTTGATTCCTCTCTGCTTTTGTCCCTTCATGTGATCCTTCTCCATACCCAAAGAGATAGATATTCCACCAGTATATTAACTCAGTGGGGTGCTATGGCTTGACTCATCTATACTCAACCTTAACTGGGTGTGTTGTGGGGAGACGGTAACCTGAGGTCAGGAAATGAATGATGCTAGGAGTTTTTCTCCTTCCCCATCACCAGCACAGCCTGAGTCGTCTAGGGCCTTAGTCTCTGTTTCTCAAGTTTGTAATCATTCTGCTCTTGAAAGATAGTTGTCCATACAGAATAATTATGGTGGGGGTATTAAAATATGAGGGCTCAAGCAGCTGTCAGTTGGTCACTACCAGATTTACTCATGGCAGTCACACATGCTCCTCCATTCCTTCTTCCTACAGGTAGGGCATGGTGCTAGTTACTGGAATAGATTTGGGATGGTCCTCAATCCACACACCTTCCCATACTGGTGGCAGGTGCTCCACATCAGGTGAAACAGAGAAATTTTCCTGATGACAGCACCCCAGTCCTCCTCCTCTCTCCTCTTGCCCCATTCTATAGGATCTTCTCTAGTTCTAGATGATTGTGGGGGTGGGGGTGGGGAGGGATACTCATTATGCACGCATATTACTGTATTTCTTAGGTCTGAATCAATTTATGCCTTTGTATCCTATAAATGTAGTCTCATGAAAAGCAGAGGTGTAACAGATTGGTTCAGGGACCAAGGGAAGAAATTTGATGAGTCCCTAGGTAGGTAAAAAGCATATTAATTCTCACTTTTTAATATTTTCCAATCACATTTTTTTTTTTTTATTTATTTTTGGGACAGAGAGAGACAGAGCATGAACGGGGGAGGGGCAGAGAGAGAGGGAGACACAGAATCGGAAACAGGCTCCAGGCTCCGAGCCATCAGCCCAGAGCCTGACGCGGGGCTCGAACTCACGGACCGCGAGATCGTGACCTGGCTGAAGTCGGACGCTTAACCGACTGCGCCACCCAGGCGCCCCTCCAATCACATTTTTACTAGAACATATTTAATCCTGATATGATCAAGGACAATAACTATTCTATGTATCATGTGATTTAGAAGTTCCTAAAGGCATCTGGGAGAAATGGAGTCTGAAGAAGATATGGGGAAGTCAAGAAATGGTGTGAGGCTTTGGATACTTTGTAGGATGAAGCAGCCATATTATTTTTAAAATGATTATTTATTTTTGACAGAGAGAGAGAGAGAGAGAGAGGCAGAGAGATAGGAAGACAGAGAATCTCAAGCAGGTCCCACGCTGTCAGCACAGATCCTGACACAGGGCTCAAACCCACTAACAGTGAGATCATGACCTGAGCTGAAATCAAGAGTTGGACGCTTAACCAGCTGAACTACCCAGGTGCCCCAAAGGGGCTTTTATAACCAAGAACATCTAATACTCAGTTTGGGGTGGATTATTTGCATTATTACGATGCAAAACTTCTGTTAGCTTCCCAAATTTTTTACTAAAATATTCTGTACATAAAAGTAGATGTGTGTGTGTGTGTGTGTGCGTGTGTGCGTGTGTGTGTGTGTGTGTGAATGAAAGATGGGCAAAGATAAATGTCCAGGTTGACATAGCTCAGAGCAATCTCCAGATAGGGGTACGATGCACATATGTAATACTAAGATAACTCATAAAGGGAGAAGCCATGAGTTCAAACCACAAAAGTATAGCTCTACCCAGACATTTTCAGAAACTTCATGAGAGTTTTTTTTTTAACTTCTAAAGAGTACAAAAATTGAAACCCAAACCAATCTTCTCTATATCTAAAGGATCAGGAAGGCTCAGTGAACATTTGGGTTGGATACTCCCTATAACCCAGATCAAATGCCTTCTTCTCTACAGGGTCTTCTTCAAACACCATTCGAGAAAATTAATTACTTCTCAAGGCTCTTACCTCACTTTGCTGACACAAACCTTGTCATTATGCATTTTGATGTCTGTGCCTGTCTCTCACACTAATCTGTTACTCTATGCTATGCTATGCTTATTTGTTAAGATTTCTTCAGAACTTACTCCCTAGTTTTGTGCAATGAATTAAAACTACTTTATAACACTCTTTCCTTGCTTCCTAATAAAAGGCTACATATCTCTGCATTGGATCAGGACTGGGAAAATAAGAAAATAAGTTCAGGACTGGAAAACTAAGCTAGAGTGACATAAACTGTGATACGATGTGCAGAAATCTCCAAAGTCTGCAGAAAAAAAAGTAAAAGGTGAACCCAAATTTGGCAAACCCTAAAGATGAACCTAGAGAGTTTACTGGCAGGAAGCTATGCTCTCCATAACAGCTCTCTGCACCCAAATGGTAGTATCTTCCCTTTCCTCTTTTCTACCCCTTTCCCCCTCTTACCCCTGTTCTACTGGATCTTGGACAAAAGTTAAAAACTCTATCCCTAGTAGCCCAGAGTTAGGTAAGACCCACTTCCATGGTGATGAAGTAGTCAGTGTGTGGTCCCAGTGCCACTGCAGTGGGAAGACAGTGTTTCTTTGGAGACCCAAGTTGGGCCTTGAAGGTATTTCTCCTCAATAATTTTGTCTGATAAACTATGGCTAAAATCAAGTATATGTCATTCCCTCCATAGGTTCAGTAGGTTTTGGTGGATTGGAGGAGGGAGCCCAAAACAAAATGCAGAATACTAGTTCCATATTGAAAACAGCTGCTAAGTTTTACATAACCAACTTAAAAACAAACTTTTGGGATCAACTCTATTGATCCTTTGGGTTGCTGCTTTTCAGAAACAGGGCCTACATCATAAAAGAGCCCCTTACTCCTATGCCTAACACCTAGGGGGTTTCCATACCTCCCTCTGTATTCATTGGACATAATTTTACATTATTTTATTTTATTTTATTTTTTTTTAATTTTTTTTTCAACGTTTTTTATTTATTTTTGGGACAGAGAGAGACAGAGCATGAACGGGGGAGGGGCAGAGAGAGAGGGAGACACAGAATCGGAAACAGGCTCCAGGCTCCGAGCCATCAGCCCAGAGCCTGACGCAGGGCTCGAACTCACGGACCGCGAGATCGTGACCTGGCTGAAGTCGGACGCTTAACCGACTGCGCCACCCAGGCGCCCCAATTTTACATTATTTTAAACATTAGAATGTTTATGGAACACTCTGTGGCCCGCCCTATTCTAATTTGGCCACGGGAAGATGTTCAAATTGATTGTTCAAAATCAATTTAAGGGACCATTAGTCATCCAGAGGCTAATTGCTGTTATTATCTTATTATTCATCATAATCCCAATAACATAAGAATAATGCAAAATTGAAAAGGTAAATCCAATTTGCTATGCAGTCATCAGAAAAGATCGTAGCGATTTCTAAACGCAGCCCTCGGGAAGGAGTTTCAGTGCTCTTTGCTCTAGCCAATCTGGCAAACAAACATCTACTAGGCCCTTCCTATGTATAAGGCTCCAAATTTGCTACTGAGATGGGGGCCATGGGCTAGGGGAAGAAAGGATAGCAGTGTTGTGGGAGGATTCAACAATAAAAAGCCTCTGGCCCTTCATTTGATGCAGCTTTCTGTCTACAAAGAGTGATGTGCTTATTCACGGTTATGAAAAGACAGACATTAATAAGTACAAAACAATTCACTAGTTATTATGGGTGCACACTGTAGGGAATAATTAGTTGTGTTTTTCAGGGTTCTAGGAAGACTTCACAGAAGAGGTTACTTTAAAGCCAGGTCTTGAGGGGTGCCTGGGTGGCTCAGTTGGTTAAGCATCCGACTTCAGCTCAGGTCATGATCTCACTGCTCATGAGTTTGAGCCCTGCATTGGGCTCTCTGTGTGCTGACAGCTCAGAGCCTGGAGCCTGCTTTGGATTCTGTTTCTCCCTCTCTCTCTGCCCCTCCCCCACTCACATTCAGTCTCTGTCTCTTAAAAATAAATAAAACAATTAAAAATAAAGAAAGCCAGGTCTTGAATGATAGTTAGTATTCCATTATTCCGACAAAGAAAAAAGTCATTCTTGGCAAAGGGAATTACATGGGTAAAAACAAAATTGCAACTGATTCGGGGAGCAGGGAAGCTCCTGTGTGGTCTGAGCAAAGAAGGGGTAGACCAGAAGAAGGCGAGAAGGGAGAATTTATGGTAGGAGGTGAGACTAAAAAGGAACTTTGCAGGTAGGCTGTGAGGAGCCAGGACAGCAGGATGGGCAACTTGGGCTTTGCCTTGAGAGCACCAAGAAAACTACTAAGGCCTCATAGTGGGGAGACATTACTGGTTCTCACATTTGTATCAGGAAGAGAACTTTGATACTGATTATAAAATTTGGTTTGGAGGTGGAAAGGTCTGAAAGCTATAAAGCAAGTAAATTTGAGTCACTGCAAAAATGTGGGTGGGATGAAAAAGAATGAAGCTGTGCTATTAGATGCCATGTTGCCACACACACTCTTTGAGATGGTTCCACACAGTGGAATATTATACAGTACTTAAAATGAATAAATTATAGCTAAACTCAATATAGATAGATTTTAAATATAACATATTGAATCCGAATAAAAGCAAGTTGCAGAAGACCACCTATAATATAATACCATTTTATAAAAACTAGAAAATAAGCAAACTAAATAAAAGCCCTGGAGTATATACACATGTGGTAAATCTCTATTTTGAAAAGCATAAGAAAATGATAAATGAACCATTCAGGAGAGAAGTTACCTCTGGGGAAGAGGCAGGGAAAAGGGATCTGAATGAGACACATTCAGGTTCTTAGATGGTGCTATAGATACTACCAGAGTCTTAGGTTAGGCAGTAGATTAAGAAGTATCTCTTTTATCATTTTACTTCGTAAGTTACATATACATTTCATCCTTTTGCATGCTTCAAATATTACATTAATTAAAAACCCTGTTTTCCTGCAAATATTAATTTTAGAAAATCGATTCCTTCCTAAACAATAAGCAAGCGTTTGCACAAAATAACCTTCTCTTCCTTGACCTCTTCTAATCTCAATATTGTAAATTATTCAAGAGAAGTGCTTGTTTTTCTGTTGTTGTCATTTTTTTTTGATCAGCATAATCTGGAGACACAAAGTATTTAAAATTTTTTTTTTTTTTTACATTTTATTTATTTTTGAGAAACAGAGTGAGACAAAGCGTGAGTGGGGGAGGAGCAGAGAGAGAAGGAGACAGAATCTGAAGCAGGCTCCAGGCTCTGAGCAAGCAGTCAGCACAGAGCCTGATGCGGGGCTTGAACCCACAAACTGTGAGATCATGACCTGGGCCGAAGTCGGAGGCTCAACCGACTGAGCCACCCAGGTGCCCCTGGAGACACAAAGTATTTAAGATGGCTACCATCTCATCTCTGGCCCTTTAAATGAAGACAATTCTTCCAAACATCTTTGGAGAATCACACAGAGAATACAACTATGGTCAAGAAAGTGTTCCTGTGTCCCACTTACATGCTCAACCCCTTGCTCCCCATTCCCAGTAGTTCAGGCTTCTGATTCCTGGACCCTGACTTTTCACATATGTGCTCCTATAACATGTACAGTAAAAGGTGCTGAAGGGCTTGTTTGTGCCAGGCAAGCATATGAAGTATCTTATAAGATATAACTTATCACATTCTTGGAACAATCCTGTGCGATGTTATAATCTTGAATTTGCAGATAAGAATTCTAGTGCTAATATGAGCTGCTGAAGTAGACAAGTGTTGAATGGTGGGGCCTGGCTTTGAAGCCAGGTAATCTGAGTCCTGAGCCAATGTTTGTAACCACTTCAATAAATGTCTCTGTCTGATTAGCATTGCAGTATGCCTTCCCTTGGGTTTTGGTGGCCCTTGTCATTTTCTGGTAGAACATGCTATCCACCAGCTTATTTACAAGTCTAGATTTTCATGGGAAGGAAAGAAGGTTCAGATAATATCATCCAAAAAATAAATAAAGACAATATTGTAAACTGACCTATTCCAGATTTTCACATTTACAGGGCACACCAATGATGGCATATAATAGCAGAGAGATTGAGAAAGGGAAGTAAGATATGATGGGGACCATAGGGTGAGGTGAGCCTGGGGACACAGAAGTGGAAGAGTCCATATAATATCACTCACATGAACACTGAAATCTTGGGTCTCTGCTGGAGCTGACATTCATCTCTGAAGAGGTAAATTATGATGAGTCTTGGCCATATAGGATGGAAGAATCCAAGTTCTGGGGAGTCTGAGCATCACGAAATAGACTCAGTGATGGCTCCTTGTATTAGGCGATTAGCAAAGAAAACCAGGTTCATTAAGAACAAACAAAAGTCACTGATTAGGCCAAGTGAGCTGGAGTTCATGGTTTAGTCCAATCCTGTGACCAAGAGTGTGGACTCCAGGGATGGACAGCCTAGTTTATAAACTGAACTCATAAGTCCCTAATCAATGCCTACTTCACTAGCATAAGTGTTAAATGAAATAATGTAATTTAAAGCTTCGTGGAGTGAGTGGCACATGGTAAGTATTTAGTATTTAGTAGGTTAAAGAAAAAGAAAAAAATGGATATTTGAACTCAGAAAAGATTCCAGACTTTGGAAAATATCATTATTTTAAAGCCCATTTGCTTGGGATAGAGTTTGAGGTCCAGACTCAATAGCTTTGCTTGTTTGGAACTTATCCTGTCTTCTCTGGCTCTGATGGGGCAAAACCACTCGTTGAAAGCTCATCAAGATCCTTACTCCTAAATGGCGCTGACTAAGGCAAGAACAAATAGTCAGAATTTTAAAGTCTCACCAAAAATAACACAATGAAGGTTGGAAAAAAACCAATTGGAAAGGCTCCTCTCAATCTTGAGTTATGACGGCTGTTTTTGTTGTCTTGGTTGTTTATTTAATGTCTTCCTGTTGACAAATTTGGTGGAAATACCTCCTGGAGCTTGGTTGATTAACATTTCAAAGTTTATAGGAGGGGATTATGTTTCCCTTTAACTACACTGATTACCTTTGGTTCAATGTTTTTAGGCAACTAAGGGTAAATATTTATAGCAGGAATTATAATTATTATTATTCTTGCAAGAATCTTATTACTTGAGTCCACATTCACTGTATTCTGAAAGAGTCAGGACATCTAAAGATTCTAGATAACAGAAATAATGCTGGTCAGAGAAGATTCACTTACTCACTCAATTGGTATTCAACAAATATGTACTATATTACAATGTCTGCTGTGCTGGTGACACAGTGGTGTCATAGACAATAATCCCTGCCTGCAGAGATTCTGAACTCTAATTAGGAGAGAAAGATAGTAAGTTACCTATTAGATAGACGATAATCCACACAATGAAGACGAATCAGACAGAGACAGGGAATGAGAAGTTACCTGAGTGGGAGTTAGTGTTTGCAGTTTCTAACAGCGTGGTCAGAGTGGTCACTGAAAAGGTGAAATTTGATCAAAGGCCTTTAAGAGGTGAGGGAATGAGGGGCGCCTGGGTGGCGCAGTCGGTTAAGCGTCCGACTTCAGCCAGGTCACGATCTCGCGGTCCGTGAGTTCGAGCCCTGCGTCAGGCTCTGGGCTGATGGCTCGGAGCCTGGAGCCTGTTTCCGATTCTGTGTCTCCCTCTCTCTCTGCCCCTCCCCCGTTCATGCTCTGTCTCTCTCTGTCCCAAAAATAAATAAAAAATGTTGAAAAAAAAAATTAAAAAAAAAAAAGAGGTGAGGGAATGAGATATGTAGAGATCTACTAGAAGAATTTTATAAAGAGAAGAGCTAGTGTGAAGGCCGTTGCATGGGAGTAGATGTTGGGAATACCGAGGAACAGAAAGGAGGCCAAGGGGTTGGAGTGCAGTGAACAGGAAAGGCAGCAGTAGTAGGGAATGAAGTTAAAGAGGTAAGCCAGAGACCCTACCCTGTATAGGGCCTTGCACACTACATGAAAAACTTTGGTTTTCTTTGGGCGGGATAGAGAGCTATTGAACAGAAGAGTGATGTTCTGGCTTCTATGTTAAAAATAGATCTTTATGAGGCAAGGACAAAAGACAGTGGAATGGTTCAAATGAGAGATGCTGATGGCTACGAGGAAGGTAGTAGCAGAAGGGGTGGTAGGAAGTGGGCAGATTCGGAGTCTACTTTGAAGTAAAAGCTGCCAGCTTTTGGTGAATTGGTCATGGGCCAGGTTTCAACTGCCTTGTTTAATCTGAATTCCCAGCACATATTTCCAAGAACAGGGGTCAGAGTCTCTGAGTAGGGCATTTCCTACCATGCCACTGGATGGTATATGAACTGGTCATTCCATCCAGAGCAACTGTGGCAGCCAGGCTTGGGGGTGGGGTGTGCAAGAGGTTCCATGCTGGAAGTCAAGGCTACCTGGGGCTGTCCTTTTAGCAGGAGGGTGTGGACAGGGAGTATTTTTCATAGAAAGATCTGGGAGCACTCTCCTAGAATGAAATGTGTTGTCATAATTACTGACATGCTTTGCTACTAACTTACAAGGCTTTTCATCTGCCTCACTTTACAGTTGGAATATGATAATTAGAGTGATTACATAATGAACTCAAGTTTACATGGCTAAGCAACAACTTAAAATAAGACTAGATCCCAACAAAGCTCTCTGCCTCTTTTCTTTTTTTTTCTTTCTTCACTGCACTCCAATATTCATCTTTAAAGCTGAGTGTTTTCCCCCATTGTGTTTCTTTCCCAAATTACAAAATCTCCAAGTGAGAATATCTGTTCTTGACATCTGGTCCATGCATAGTACAGTGCAATAGTTTTGAATATGGCTCTGGTGTTTTCCTGCTGGGGTTAAGACCAAAGATCTTATTAATTGTGCGTTCTTGGGCAGGTTGCTTCATTGCTTTGAGCTCTTAGCTTAGGATGAATATTTGTGCACATTTCACACAGCTATCGTTCAACATAAACAAAATAATGCATGTGAAATATTCAACACAGTACCCAGACCCACATTAAGTACTAAAAAAAAAATTAACTTAATAATGTTTAGTAGTAGCAGGACTAGCAGTAGTATATTTTGAATGAGTAGACGAATGGACATACAAATGGATGGAGAACTATCCTATGATATCCTTTTACAAAAAGCTGCTTTCCTTTGATGAGGATTTCTTGTACTTTGATGTATTTTGGCAGCCTAGCTGAAAGGGTGGAGCTTCCAGTTGTAAACTATACCCTTCTGGGTTATCTGAATAGAATGGCTGAAGCAGAGAAAATGGTCAGTAATGTTAAGAACAGAGTCCTTCTAACAGAAATGACTCCAGCTGCAAGATCATAAGCCCCATAAATTATTTACGCTATTGTTGATCTAGACTCTGCCGCTACAATTTTAAAATTAATTTAGTCTAATTACCCCCACTTAATAAGATAACTTGTCAGTTATCACCACTCCCATAATCTCCTGCATTTCCGTCTCTTTTTAGCCTAAATTATCCTCTTCTAAGCTTGTTTTTAATGTATTGCAAAAAAAAAAAAATCCTTGGAGGTATAATTAACTTTTTCATTCAGAATCCTAATTTCCTCTCCAGCTCTGTTGCTGCAGTATTTAAACTATTTATTATGCAAACTTGCAGAACTTAAACTATGAATTATGTACAAATCTCTGGATGCAAGCTCTGCCCTAATCATGGCATCTTGCTGCCTTTCTAGTTCGAGGTAAGCAAAATGTGGGCAAAATGAATGTTGCAATTTACAAATGGGCTTATATTTGTGACTAGGCTTTTGAAGGGTTATTCTCTATGCCAGTTATTATTTTTAAAATCATCTTTAAGTCTATAATTCCTTAACTCTTTTTTATCTACTTTATTTGTTGTTGTTGCAAATGATGGAGATTTTGGTGCAGATGTTCTTATGCAAGTCTAATGAGTACCAATAGTTTTTCATTCATTCATTCACTCACTCACTCACTTATTCTTTCATCCATTGAATATTCATAGAAGAACAACTCAGTGGCAACTGAACTAGGCATAGAATTGAAACAGTAAGTGCAATGTGCTCAGTCTCAACTCCCAAGGACTGCTTATATTTTAGCAGAAGATAGATGCTTAGATGCTTAAAATTCAGCTTGGTAAGTGCTAGGATAATGAGACATAAAGCAATGTGGAAAGACAGGATGGGCATCTAAACAGACTGAGGGTGGTGGGGACAAGGAAGTGTCCCAGAGCATTTGATGTTAATATTGAGAAAAAGCTGTAGGAACCAGCTGGGGAAAATGAAGGTGGGATGCATTATATGTGTGATGGTGTGATGATGTGTGTGTGTGTGTATCTAGAAGAGTGAGCAGAAGGCATGCATGTGTACAAGGTAGAAGGTCAGATAGAACACGGTCTATTCAAGGATTGGAAAAGAAAAAAAACTGTATGGCTAAAATTTGGATAGCGAGGAGAGGTAAGAAACGGGGCTGTAAAATACACAACTAATAGCCATATGTTTACATCTCTTACGTAGTAGAAAATTAATTTAACCCAACCTGTCTTTCTAGAGGCAATGTGGTAAAAGATCAGTAGACTGAATGCTAGAATCAACTTACAAGTTGGTAATTTTTTTATTATCTTGTGACATACATATAAATCAAGTAGATTATATGTGTATATATCCAGCAGCAGAAAACCTGAAAACAAAGACAAAACCTCTGAATCTTCTTATGTGTGTCCTATGCAAGTTACAGAACTTCTCTGAGCTTTAGCTTCCTTTTCCATCTAAGAATATAGTAATGGTACTGATATCCTGTGAAGTCAGTTGACAAAGCTATTACATTTTGATCTTAAAGTTCATATGGGACATCGAACTCCCCAAATACAGGGTTATTGCTATCTTCTATCAATTTGCTTCTGAAGTGAAAGAAGGCAAAGCATAGAATAAATAATAGATTATCCTAAGAATGTTCACATGCTGAAGCGCTCTTCTGAATGGTTTACATCTTATCAGATCATTTAAACTTTACAACAAACTGTGAGGCAGGCATTCTTTTTGACCACTTAAAGATGAAGAACGGAGGCATGGGGAGTTTCAAGTAATTTATTTAGAATTAGTGATGTATAGGTAACTCGAACTCAGGCTGTCTGGGTCTGTGGCACTCCCGCTTAACCACCACAGAATACATCTCATTGGAGCGGAAATAAACATGCAAATGATGGTACTCTATGCTGAACGGACAGTGACTGCATTTTCTTCCAGCTCTATTGAGACAGTTGACATATACTACTGTGTAAGTTTAAAGTGTACAAAGTAATGATTTGAGTTTAAGGTGAACATTGTGATGATTTGGTATACATATGTTGTGAAATGATTACCATAGTAGGGTTAATTAATGTTTCCATCACCTCACATAATTACCATATCTTTTTTTATGGTAAGAATATTTAAGATCCACCCTCTTAGCAACTTTCAAGTGTATAATGCAGTATTGTTAACTATAACCACAATGCTGTACATTAGATCTTGAGAACTTACTCCTCTTATAACTGGAAATTTGTACCCTTTGATCAACATCTCCCCATTACCCCATCCCTAACCTCCTGAAGATCACCATGGTACTCTCTGTTTCTAGGAGATAGACTTTTTTAGATTTCACATATAAGTGATGACTCAGTATTTGTCTGTCTGACTTATTTCACTTAGTATAATGCCCTCAAGTTATTGTCGCAAATGGCAGGATTTCCCACTTTCTCAATGGATTTCCCATCTATTTCTCATAGATGAATAATACTCCATTGCATAGACATGTCACAATTTCTCTATCCATTCATCTGTTGATAGAAACTTAGGTTGTATCCATGTCTTGGCTATTATGAATAATGTTATAATGAACACGGGAGTGCAGATATCTCCCGTGTGAGATTTGGCTTTCATTTCCTTTGGATATATATATATATATATATACCCAGAAGTGGGACTACTGGATCATATGGTACCTCTATTTTTAATTTTTGAGAAACTTTCATACTGTTTTCCATAGTGTCTGTACTGATTTACATTCCCACCAACAGTGCATGTGGGTTTCCTTGTTTTCACATCCTGGACAATATTTGTTATCTCTTATTTTGTTTTTGTTTTTGATAACAACCATCCCAGCAGGAGTGAGGTGGTATCTCATGGTTTTGACTTGAATTTCCTTGACAATTAGTGAAGTTGAGCATTTTTTTTCATGTACCTGATGGCCATGTATATCTTCTTTGGAAAAAATGCCTATTTAATTCCTCTGTCCATTTTAAATTGGTTTGTTCATTTCTTTTGCTATTGATTTGTAGGAGTTCCTTATATATGTAGAATATCAATCTTTTATCAGATATTTATCAATATTTTCTCCCATTTTGTGGGTTGCCTTTTCACTTTGTTGACTATTGCTTTTGCTGTGCAGAAACCTTCTTAGTTTGGTGTAATATCACTCATTAATTTTTGCTTTTTCTGCTTGTGCTGTTGGTGTCATATCCCCCCCCCCAAAAAAAAAAAAAAACTGCCAAGACTAATGCCAAGGAATTTTTTCCCTATTTTTCTTCTAAGGGTTTTATGGTTTCAGGTCTAATATTTAAGTGTTTAATCCATTTTGAGTTAACTTTTATGAGTGGTATAAGATAGAGATCCAATTTCATTCTCTGCATGTGATTCCAGTTTTCCTAGCACCATTTATTTGAAAAGATTATCCTTTCTCTATTGAGTATTCTTGGTTTCCTTGTCAAATATTAGTTGGTCATATGTGTGAGGGTTTATTTCTTGCTTCTCAATGTTGCTCCATTGGCTTATGTGTCTATTGTCATGCCAGTAGCAAAATGTTTTTATTCCCAAAGCTTTGTAATGAAGTTTGAATTCAGGGAGTGTGATACCTCCAGCTTTGTTCTGTATCAGGATTGCATTGGCCACTCAGGGACTTTTGCGGTTCTGTGTCAATTTTAGTCCACTTTTGTTATAAAAGTGGAGCTAGAGCTGGAATCTGTAGTTTCTTCCTGGTCTGCAGATTGGGGCTGGTTTTCTGCACATGCCCACTAGATGTCTGCCAATGCTCACTCTTGCTGCCATTGGAATTGCATAAGAAGAGCTGCCATAGTTGGTGGAGGGGTGTAGGTGAAGTGCATGGAGGGCTGCGGTTGCCCTGTCGGGGGGATCTGTGGGTGAGGTGTCCCCAGTGGCTTGTGAACAGGCTTCTTGATAGAATCCACAGTGCAGTTATTATGATCCACATCCGTTTAATGGCCTCCCCCAGAGTCTTAACTGCTACTCTTCTAGCTTCTTCCTGCCTCCCAGTCATGCAGCTCATAACTCAGTACTCTGGATGGGATGAGAGAAAAATGGGCCTTTTTGGCAATATCCCACATAGCTGGGGAAGCTGGATGCTCACTTACATACCCTCACTTTGCCCTGCAGAAGAAATCACAGGCTCAGAAGGTTTCACTTGACACTTAACTGTTCTACCTTTGAGGAGGGGTGAAGTGAGTAAAGTCAAAATGTTCCTTACAATTTCCAATGCACCCAAGCTTGTGTTTGTTTCTTTGTTTGTTTACTATTTTTAAATTTTCCCAGCAATGATGTATTACTGCAAATTGTTCTTTTAAAACTTGGACTTCCACAAAGGCTCACTTGTCTATGTCGGTGTTCTCTAGGGGCTCCAGGACCACAGTTGAGAGGGATCAGTACCATGCAGTGTCCACAGTTGGACCAAGGTCTGTATGCCTAATACCCGATGCTCAGTTGGGTAAGACTTCTTCTTGGGTCCGTTGGTGTATGTGTATGGTACTGGATCTCACAGCTCTTACCAAGGTACTTTTGTCTTTGATGGATACCAAGTTGTTGTTGAGGGTAGGACAGACTAGGGATATCTTATTAGCCATGTTGCTGATGTCATTGTATGTTCCAGTCATTTTACATTCTCGTGCTTTTTCATTTCGGAAGAGAGAGCCCAAATGGACCTTAATGGTGTAGTAACCCACTGTATGACACAGATGAAAGGTTTTTGAATATTTTTTGAGAGGAAAATATATGGATGAAGGTATTAAAGATAAAAAGGAGAACCCCAGTGAGGCAAAACCCAGATTAACCGAAAGTCGTGTGACATGTGTCTTAATTTTTAATTACTTAGTGATTTCTCTCATGTGACCTTTGGAAACTTTGTTCCTTTGCTAGAAACTTAGTTTGTGCCATTGAAAACCAAATGGGTTACTAGAACTGACCACTCAGGTAACTTTCAGAATGGAATACTTTGCTCTAAAATCTCCGAATGAGTAGTCCAACTGTAAAGGTACATTCTTTCCTTCTTAAAGCCATATCTTTGAGCTATAACTTGATATTGAAGAAAACATTTCTTGGCAACTTGCCTAATAACATTGAAGGCAATTAAAACGAAAGCATTTTTTTTCTTGAAATCACATTTTATTGCACCAGCTGTGGAGTTTATTTGTTTGTTCAAGTTCGCCCAGTTGGAGTTAATATCTCTTTCCTTTATATCCCTATTGCACTTTCTCAGTCCCTTTGTTATAACACTTATAACATTCTAGCTAATATTAAGATTGCTTGTGTACGTGCCTGTCTCTCCCAATGAGTTAGAGCCCCCTAAAGGCAGTGACTGCTCTTATGATCTCTTTCTCCCCCACTATGCCTAGCGTTGTGCCCAGCATGTCATAAGGACTCAGTGAATATTCATTGACTTGAATGAACTCACATTTCTGAAACTTGACTCAATTTAAATTTTGGAAATTATTTCAATTGCTTCTCTCTTAGCAGATTCTTTACAATAGCAGAAATCAGCTTACATTTTATAAAAAGCTTTGCCACTGAATTTACTTTTGCTTAGTTGTTAAAATCTATATAAAAAATACAACAAAATTTCAAAATGAAATCCAAAGGTAATGGCCATAATTAGACTAATCTAATTATGCAGCAGTAACAACAATAAAAAAAGTAGATTATACTGCAAATTGCATTAAAAAAGCTTGTATGCAAATCTCAAGTTTACCAATTGCTAAATGAAATAGTTTTATAATATCTTCAAATGGGTCTATATGATTACATACTGATCAGTTTCTACAATGGGATCAATTACATTAGTTACAAATCATAACCTGGAAAGAAACACATACTTAAAATGAGAAGATATGATTTCTGGTCTCTGTTTCATTTCTGCTGAGTGATCATGAACAAGCAAGTCAACATATACTACCAGTTTCCTGGTGGGTAAATATAAATGGTTACATCTACCCAAATGATTACATGGTATTTAAGAGTACCCACTCTACAATTAGGTTTTAGGGGTGCAAATTCCCAGTTCTACCACTAATTAGATACACCTTTACAGTTGGACTACTCATTCTGAAATTTTATAGTAAAATATAATACCATATTTTATTTTTCTCATCTATAAGGTGTCCATAATAGTGCCTTTCTAAAGAGTTAGTGTAAAGTCTAAATGTGAAAACTTTATATGCGGTCTACCAAGTAATAATTAATATTGGAATACTGCAGTCCATGTATAACTATAACTATATATACATATATATATATATTTTTTAATTATACCTTACTGGATCATGATGAGGATCAAACAGGATAATTTATGTGAGGAAACTTACAAGTGATAAACATTTTTTTAAAATGCAAAGAAGAAGAGTGATTGTTAATGACACATACATGCAGTAAATAATTCACCATTTTTTTTCTTTTAAAAGAAATCTATCTCTCTCTCTCATGCATGGGTTGGAAAATGTCCATAAGGATATGTGTAACTTTGGGAAAAAGAGAAAGGTGTTTTAAAATATAAATAACAATTTGATAATAAGAATTTGAACACTTACCAGTAATAAATTTGAGCAGTGTCTCATGACACACAAAGATCAGTGTCTCATGACGAGGCAAATATGAGATACTCAAATGCGATAATATACTCAAACATGAGTTAAAGTACCTATTTCCAGAACCTGTCTGTTTACATCATACCTCACTGCCTTGACTATGCTAGTGTGCTGAGCAGAGTTGGGGCAAGCAGATATGCAGAGGCAGGAGAGTATTATAAACCTCAGTGTCTCTTAGAGTTCTAATGAGATGGAATGTAAATAGCTTCCCCCTTCAGATAGAAAGCGTAGGCATTGGTGGGGAATCCTGGTGAGTAGCTGACCCTTCAAAACATGTGGCCCTTAAGAGAAGCTTTACTTGGGTTACATTATGCGTGCTCTATATCCTGACTTGCATGGGAGGGAGGACTAGAAGTGGGAAGACAGTAGGATGCCAGGGAATAGAGGTGTTGTGCCCTACTGTCTCATCAGGGCATAGACTACCAGATGTAACTATGTGCCAGGTATTTCTCATGAGACTGTCATACTCAAGGTTTTTCTGGAAGCTTGACTAAAAGCCCTAGGGATCAAAGGAACATGACAAGACACCCAATAGGGCTTGTAGGTAGATACAGAAGAAGAACACAGAAGAAAATAGAGAGTTAAAGGAGAAATAAATCAGTCTAAACAACTAAAACATCATTAGAACATATATATATATATGTATATATATATATATGTTATATATATATATATGTTATATATACATATATATATAAAATATATATATAAAGATTATAATCTTTGTAAACTTTTAATTTGTAAACATTTACAATCTTTTTTTAAGTTCATTTACTTTGAGAGAGATAGAGTGGGGGAGGGGTGGAGAGAGAGGGAGAGAGAGAATTCCATGCAGGCTCTGCACAGTCAGTGTGGAGTCTGATGCAGGGCTCAGTCTCACAAACCGTGAGATCATGACTTAAGTTGAAATCAGGAATCAGATGCTTAACTGACTAAGCCACCCAGGTGCCCCTACAATCTTATTGAAAGATATAAAATAAAATCTGTCAGAAGGAAAGACATACCCTTGGATGGTAAGACTTAGTACTATATAGGATCAGTTTTCCAGTAATTAATATAAAGGGAAAAGAAGAGGAAGGGAAATGGAGGGAGAGGGGAGATGGAGAGAGAAGGAAGAAAGATCAAGTAGAAAAAAGTATCTCAAAGTCAAAAGATAATATATGAAGTAACGAATATCAAGAATGCAGTTATAAGTGACAAATAAAAAATCAGATGACCTGGGGCGCCTGGGTGGCTCAGTCAGTTGAGCGTCTGACTTCAGCTCAGGTCATGATCTCACAGCTTGTGAGTTCGAGCCCCACGTCGGGCTCTGTGCTGACAGCTCAGAGCCTGGAGCCTGCTTCGGATTCTGTGTCTCCCTTTCTCTCTCTGCCCCTAACCCACTCTCATTCTGTCTCTCTGTCTCAAAAATAAATAAACATTAAAAAAAAATCAGATGACCTATTATTCAAATAGTAGAAGTCTCACAGAGAGAAAAAGGAATGCATAGAAAAAATCAATGAAAAAAATAATAGAAGAAAATTTGGAAAACCATTACCATATAAGATTTTTCTTTGAGTATAAGCTTCATTTGAACATATCAACATAATTTTCAACATTACTATAATAAGGGGGAAAATAGGTTGACTCGAAAGGCATTTAACAAATTTGAAAAACATTCATAAGAAAATACAGTTTAAATGAGGATTGAATTAAACTGGTACAATAAATATCAGGAAACTGGAAGAAATGACTGGTATCTATATTAGTATTCAAAACTGTCTTAAATGTTCTGGCAAATATCCCAAAGCAGGAGAAATGAATAACTTTTGCTAAATATTTGAGGAGAAGAAATTTAAATTCATCCTTTTTTCTTAGCAAGGTTATATATAGAGAGAACCCAGTGTTTCTGGTAGAAGACACAGAAATTTAATAAGAATTTGGTAAGTGGCTGGATATAAAATAAATGTACAATTAGGTATATTTTTCTCTATTTTAGCAAAAATCAATTAAAAAGAGAATAGAGAAAGTATCAAAATAGCCACAAAATTAAAAATTATTAAAAACAAAATTACCATCAAAGATAAAGGATCCACACACTTCTCTGCAATAGTACTTACTGAAAAGCACAAAATAAAACCTGCCAAAGAGAGTAGCACGCCTTTGGATGGAAAGGTTTAATACCATAAAGGGTCAAATTTCCAGTAATTAATATAAAATTTGCTCAATTCCAATTAAAATAATCATATGCAAGTTTTATCTATCTAAATTTATATCTAAACATCTCTCTCTCTCTCCCCTCACCCCCTCTACGTGTGGGCGTGCATGCGTGCGTGCGTGCGTGTGTGTGTGTGTGTGTGTGTATGTGTGTATCTCCACTATTTGCTTCATTGGGGAAAGAAGACAATTCAATAAAATAATCTTAAATGTCATTTTATTGAATTGACATTTTATTGACATTTATTGAATCTTAACTTTATAAAGTTCTAAATTATATCTAAGACAAGAGTCAAAGGTAAAATAGTGAAGGTTGCCAGGCCTTGATGATATTTGAACATGCTATAATAGCCATCTGTTCAACTTGGTGTAGTATGGAACAAGAAGATAAAGTGTATCAGTTTCTGAGGAAACTGATAATAGCTTAACTATTCTGGCACATTAACAAAAAAACAAAAACAAAAAATAGCAAAGCTGTTTTTCAGAGAGAGCATGCCAAGCACATTCCTTTTTAAGGTCTTTGCATTTGCTGTTTCCTCTCCTTCTAATGCTCTCCTATTAGATGTACATATAGATTACTCTATAGCATCATTCAGGTTCTGTTCAAATTTCCTTTTATAAATGAAGAAATCCCTGGATCCCCTTTCTAAAAGAACATCCTTCTCCATGCTGTATCCCCTGCTTTATTTTATCACCATCAAATACCGATTGACTCATTTTGTTGTTTAGTTAGTTATTTTCTGCTTTCCTCTATTAGAATATAAACTTCAGGAAAATGTGGACCTTGTTTTATTCTATACTATAACTCCAGGACTTAGAAAATTGCATGGCAGGAAGTATACATTCATAATCCAAAAAGAGGTCACAATATTTATATAAGAATTTAAAATGTAACAGAAGCAGTATTTCAATATGGGGGGAAAGGATGATTAAACTAATAGAGCTGGCACAACTGGCTACCCATCTGGAAGAAAATTAAGTTGGAGCATGTCTCACATCATAGAAAAAATAAATTCCAGATGGTTTAGAAGCTTAAATACAAAAATAAATGATTAAATAAATAAAACAAAAGTATCACAAGACACTCTAAGCATAGGAGTAACCTTCATAACCAAGAAAGAAAAGATAGGAGATTAAAATAAATACTTATCTCCATAAAATTGGAATATATGTATTCAAATCTGTGTGTGTGTGTGTGCGTGCACACTTGAATTTGGGAAATATAAAATATTTACCAACCTGATGACAAAAAAACAAAACAAAACAAAAAAATAGGTTTGACATGGGGTTTTTTGGGCAAGCTTAAAGGGAAAAAAAAACTAAAAGAAAAATGTAAACAGTTATATCCAATCTAAGCAGTGAATGAAAATATGAAGAAATATTCATATGAAGGAAATAAAATCCTCAAGTATAATGAGGCATTCCTTTATAACCACCATATTGTCAAAACTTAGTGACTGATAATTCCTCTTGCACTGAAGATGCAGGATGAACATAATCTCGTGTTGTTTGCATAAATTTGCATTGCTAGAGCAATTAGGCAGTATCTATTAAAATTGAATATATCCATACTCTATGTATTGATCAATTTTTGTTACAATAACAAAGAATCCGCCCCCACCCCCTGCAAAACACAGTTATTTAAAACAACAAACATACCACATCTATGGATCACTGGTACCTCTGCTGAATTTGGTTGGAGTTTTTTTCTTCCTGGGAACCAGGCTCAGAAAGCAACCACTATTGAGGGTCTATTCTCATAATGGAGGGAAAAAAAAATTCAAGCAAATATATGGAACTTACTCCTTAAAGTCACATTTTTCTGATCATAGCAAGTCCAAAGTCAGTGAGGTGGAAAAATACACTCAAAGATAAGGTGTGGTAAGGAAGAGAATGAATATTTACTTGCTGAGCAATAAGATAATCTACCACACTATTCATCCCAGAATTCCCACTCCCATGAATCTGTCCTTAAAAAAATAAATATAAATAACTATCTTTGTAGGAGTCTGAATAATACCCATGGCCAAAGATGTCCATGTCTTAATGCTCAAAACCTGTGGCTATGTTATCTTACATGGTATTAGGGACTTCACAGAGATGACTACATTAAGAGTCTTGAGATGGGGATGTTATTTTGCATTTTCTGTGTGGGCCCAATGTATTCATAAAGGTCCCTAGAAGAGGGAGGCAGAAGGATGGGTTAGTAGTAGGAGACATAATGGGAAGTGAGGGGACGGAGTCATGTGAGGAAGGAACTAGGAGCCAAGCAACAGAGGCAGCCTCTAGAAGATGAAAAAGACAAGGGGATTATTTTTTCTCCTAGATTCTCCAGAAGTAACTGCCAACTCATTTCTGGAGACTTCTCCAGAGCTGTAAGAGAATAAACATTTTTTTACACCATCAAGTTTGCGGCAAATTGTTGTCGTGATAACAGGAAGCAGTTTCTCTCTCCCGGTCTCTATGTGTGCGTGTGTGCATGTGTGTATACACGGTATCTATCACACACACAGTGTTCTTGTTACATTATTGATAATGTCAAAAACTAGAAACAAAGCAAATTCCATTCATTATGAGACATTCTACACTATAGGATTTGTCCAAACCTTAGAATGTCATCTAGCAATTCAAACATGAATGATAACATTTGATTTGGAGGACATTCTGAGTAGTACTGCTGAAAGAAGAAGATGTTAAAAATGTATATATTATGATTCTATTTTTATAATCCACAAGGTTGGTGGTATTCATTTTTAACATATTTTTCATATTTAACATATTTATCATATTATTTACATTACTTTGTATATCTGCATTTTTCCTTTTGATATATGTTTGTATGTGTATATATAATCACATATACTCTCTCTGACATGTGTATATATAAGATAAACATGGCAAAAATATATAATAATACACATGAAGGTGCTACCATGATTACTTAATAGGCGGGAGGCACTGATGAAGAGTTGATTTGTGGGAAAAGGAGAGGAGGAACACATTTAAGAAAAAACATATTTGAAAAAAGAAACTGCATGATATGATTCTGGTAATGTACAATTTTATATGATATATGTATTTACATATATTAAAAACTAGAGGGTAAAGAATTATAAACATGTATTGCCATGTAGGACTGCCTATGATTTACTTTTAGGTGGGGAAAAAAGAAAAAGAGTACACAGAGATGTAGAATAACATAGCTAATATGATTTTATTTGTTAAAAATTAACAAACACACATACTATATGATTACATTTATATAACATTCTCAAATGACCAAGTGTTAGAGATTGGTAAGAGATTTGTGTTTGTCAGGGTAAGAGAGAGGGAGAGGAGGGCAAAGGGAATGGGTATATTTATAAAAGAGTAGCTGAGGGAAATTTGTAGTGATAAAACAGTTCTGTGTCTCAATTATGGTCCTGATCACAGGAATTTTTGCATGTGATAAAACTACATAGAACTACACATGCACACATGTAGCTTTATTGAAATGTAACTGACATACAAAAACTTGCACAGATTTAATGTATACAATTTGATGGGTTTGAATATATGTGCACACCCATGAAACCATCACCCCAATCAAGATAATAAACATACTAATCAGCAAAACTAAAAGGCAACCAATGGAAGGGAGAAGATACTTGCAAATAACATATCAGAAAAAGGGTTACTATCCAAAATCTATAAAGAACTTATGAAGCTCAACACCCAAAAAACAAATAATCTAGTGAAGAAGTGGGCAGAAAACATGAATAGACATTCTTCCAAAAAAAGACACACAGATGGCTAACAGACACATGAAAATATGCTCAACATCACTCATCATCAGGGAAATACAAATCAAAACCACAATGAGATATCACCTCACACCAGTCAGAATGGCTAAAATTAACAACTCAGGCAACAACAGATGTTGGCGAGGATGCAGAGAAAGAGGATCTCTTTTGCTGGTTAGAATGCAAACTGGTGCAGCCACTCTGGAAAACAGTGTGGAGGTTCCCCCCCAAAATTAAAAATAGACCTACCCTATGACCCAGCAATAGCACTGCTAGGAATTTACCCAAGGGATACAGGAGTGCTGATGCATAGGGGCACTTGTACCCCAATGTTTACAGCAGCACTCTCAACAATAGCCAAATTATGGAAAGAGCCTAAATGTCCATCAACTGATGAATGGATTAAGAAATTGTGGTTTATACACATAACGGAATACTACGTGGCAATGAGAAAGAATGAAATATGGCCCTTTGTAGCAACGTGGATGGAACTGGAGAGTGTGATGCTAAGTGAAATAAGCCATACAGAGAAAGACAGATACCATATGGTTTCACTCTTATGTGGATCCTGAGAAACTTAACAGAAACCCATGGGGGAGGGGCAGGAAAAAAAAAAAGAGGTTAGAGAGGGAGTGAGCCAAAGCATAAGAGACTCTTAAAAACTGAGAACAAACTGAGGGTAGATGGGGGGTGGGAGGGAGGGGGGGTGGGTGATGGGTATTGAGGAGGGCACCTTTTGGGATGAGCACTGGGTGTTGTATGGAAACCAATTTGACAATAAATTTCATATTAAAAAAAATTAAAATAGAACTACCCCACGGCTCAGCAATTGCACTACTAGGTATTTATCCAAGGGATACAGGTGTGCTGTTTTGAAGGCGCACATGCACCCCAATGTTTATAGCAGCACTACCGACAATAGCCAAATTATGGAAAGAGCCCAAGTGTCCAACGATGGATGAATGGATAAAGAAGATGTGGTGTATATATACAATGGAGTATTACTAGTTTCAAAAAGAATGAAATCTTGCCATTTGCAAGTACGTGGATGGAACTGGAGCATATTATGCTAAGCGAAATTAGTTAGAGAAAGATAAATATCACATGACTTCACGGATATGTGGAATTTAAGATACAAAACAGATGAAAATAAGGGAAGGGAAGCAAAAATAATATAAAAACAGGGAGGAGGACAAAACATAACAGATTTAAATAGAACAAACTGAGGGTTGCTGGAGGAGTTGTGGTGGCGGGATGGGCTAAATGGGCAAGGGGCATTAAGGAAGACACTTGTTTGGATGAGCAGTGGGTGTTATACGTAGGGGATGAATCACTGGATTCTACTCCTGAAATCATTATTGCACTATATGCTAACTAACTTGGATGTAAATTAAAAAGTTAAAAAAAAAAAAAAAAAGAAACTTCCAAACATGAGCGGTTAGCACTTGTAAAGCAATTCCTCTCCCTCAATGATTAAAATCGCTTCCTAAAAAAGAAAATAATATTCAAACTTTAAGCACTGAGTTCAATACGAGGGAAGTCTGTCATACTTTAATCATTGCTAAAGATTTACACTAACCCATATTTCATTTAGTGAAAACTTTCCTCCTGTATTATTTGATAAATCAACAACTTTTTTGACAGAAATTGTCAATTCTTATAATTAAGACAATAAATAGAGCTTTCCATTGATAGTTTCCTTCATTATGCTTCACACAGTAATAATAAGAAGAAATATGGAGATTTTAAAGTGTAATGAAATATTGTTCTTAAGATGTATTCAATTAAAGTAATGGGCAAAAAGGTAAAAAGAAAAAAAGATAATAAACATACTCATCACTTCTAAAAGTTTCCAACTGTTCCCCCTTTCTTTGTAAGAACACTCAACCTGACAACTACTCTTAAAAAAAAAATTGAGTGCGTGACACAGTGTTGTTAATTATAGGCATTGTGTTGTATAGCAGATCTCTAGAATGTATCCGTCTTGCATAAGTGAAACTTTATACCCATTGAACAACATCTCCTTATTCCCTTCTCCACTCAGCCCCTGGCAACCACCCTTCAAATCTAGGCTTTTATGAGTTTGACTATTTTAAAGACTTCATGTAAGTGAAATCATGCAATATTTGTCCTCTGACTGGCTTTTCCACTTAGCATAATCCCAAAATTGATTACATTATAACATTATTCAGTTCCACCAGTATGTATGGTTGTCCACTAACATCACGCCAGGGCTGATGATGCATGGGTCAGCACACTACTGGCCTGCGTCTTGAGTTAATCATTGCTCTATTGTTATATATGAAACTTGTTCACAAGTTTTCACTGTGAATAAGTTTGTGGTAAACATATTAGTACATAAAACTTTCTCTGAGTTTAAGATTATTATCTCAGAATATATTCCCAGAAGTAAAATTATTGGGTCAAAGGGAAAATAAAAAATTTTAAGACCTTTGCTACCTATTGCCAAACAAAATGAGATGAACAAGTTTACAAGTCCATTCTGAAAGGTTGCCAACTTCCAAGATACAATCAATCATTGTGACCTTGATGCAAAATATATTCAATAAAAAAGGCTAGCAACAACAAAAAAGACATTCTTTCTCTAATATAAGCTGCCCTGTAGATGAGACCCAAGCGAAGCTATCTTGTCAACAAAAGGGGAGAAATTTAATATTTATTTATTTGGGGTTTGCTATGTGTCAAACACTCCTTTGCATTTGCCCTTTCATTTATCACACATATAAGAGCTTCAGCAAATCAATATTTGACTGATACACTTTTGCATGTATAAAAGGCTATCGTTTACTTAGTGTTTTCATTTGCATGATTTCATTTATGACTAACAAATCTGTCAATCTAAGAATGCGTTTTCATTTGTCTGTTTTTCCCTCGAGTTCTTAGTGAATTAAACTTGTGAATGATTTTTCGGAATAATATTTTAAAATAACTTTAAAATGTGATTTACATTTTAAAAAGGGTGGAAGTAAAAAAAAAGTCAGTGAAAATGTTTTAAAAGAACTTTATGAAAGCATTTGAAGCTTTGAAAGGAGATTTTCCCTCCTCCTCAACAATTTCCAACAAAAGCTCAATTTGATACTTCTCCTTCATGCTTGTGTCCCTTTAATTTTACGGGACCTTAGCTTGCCTTCTTTTCTGATATGCCAATGAAAGGGAGATACAGACAATGGAACTGCACTGATCTGAAATGCTTCCTTCTCTTACTCTCCTCCCTCCTCCTCCTCCTCCTCACTAGATATCCACCCCCAGAAACGCCATCCTTTCTGATGACCGAATTCCATTATTGCAGTGAATACTGGCAGCAACTCTATAGGGACATATGTGTATAATGAAACAATTCTTTCATTTAAAAGATCCATTCAAAGAACACAGACTTAAAAGAAGAAAGAAAATTGTATCTTAAGGATAAATAGCAGTCAACTTCTGTCCAGCATAGTGGCAGTCAAATGTAAATAAAGATCAGTCAATTAAATCATTCAAATGCCTCCCTAGGAGGTAGAAATAGTGTCAGTGGGTTGTTCAGGCTGTGAGGCTGATCGGAAGAGACTGCAAATCTGGTTAGTAGCCAGATGTTTGGTGCTGCAGAGATAGAAGGTATATAGTCATCACAGCAATAATTATAGCTTCCTATTTTATATGAAATACACCATTTTGCTGGCTTTAAAGGGCATCTATAAACAAAATCCCAGTTAGGTCTCAAAGACCCTGTATGGTAGGCACATCAGTTATAACTAAGCCATCCTACAGATGACCAAACTCTGAGATGAATTTGCTTGCTCAAAATGAATCAGGTTAGTTAGTACTAGGGCCTTAGTTTGGTCTAGATTTTGTCAATCCAAACTCACATTTTTTTTCCCTTCCGCACAGCCCCCTTATTATTTTTTGTTTGTTTATTTATTTTTTGAAGGGGAATACTATTTACACAGGCCTCCATCATCCATGAAACCATTCACCATGATCTCTGCTGAATCAAGGAGAATGCACCAGAAGATACAGAGGGGGATCGGAGATTAGAAGCAAACATACGTCCTTATTTTTTTTCAAAACATGGAAATAAGTTGGGTTGGACAAAATATAGACCGATGGTTTGGATACCTACCCTAAGCACAATTCTAGAACAATAGGTTGATGGAAAGGTCTGGAGGTCCCTGAAAGAGCTGGGAAGCCTTGCCATACTGTTACCTGGGCCAGACTAAGCAATGACAAAGGGAAAGCAAAGAGCATTAGAGCTGAGCCTAGTTTCACTAGGGGTGAGCAGTGTCTTAGGGGTGCCCTGGAAAGGCCTTAGCTTCGTAGCTTTCTCATAACCTTCACCAATCTCCTCTAGTTATTATTTGCATGAAGAAATAAAGGCTACTTGCTCTACAAACAGCTTTAGGAGAATCTCTAGCACCTACCCATTCAAATTAATTGTTACCTTCTGTAAAGAAATTTCTGAGCCACCAACTGTGTTAAACTAACCTCACTTTCTCCTATATTAAGTTTCTCCTATATTAAGAGAAAAAGTTAGTAGATAGGCTGTGTCTGGACTTGAGGAAGACATTTGTCAACTCCTCTCCCTATATCCTTGGTTAGCACCATTACAATCAAAGGGACTGGTTGAATGGTTTTACCCAAACAAATGCATATGAATCAAGGGTGGAGTTTCTAATTGGGTGCCTTAGGAGGGAAGAGGGAGTGAATGTATATTGCTCTTTTCAGTCTTAACCTTAAGACCTTGATAATGATTTTAATGGATCTTAGTTTTGGCTTTCTGTGTGTTTGTTTGTTGTAATCTGACCGTGAAAGAACTTGTTTCCTTTCTGTAAGTTTCCTGTGATTCTGGAAACATAGTCAATCATTTCATTCTCACTCTCTGGCCACGAGCACAGGGCTATGATCCAGGCTGGCCAATTCGAAGAAACTGGAATCCCTGGGCCTAGGAATTGGTGAGGACCTATACCATGTTCCAAAGTCTGTTCTACATTATGTGCTATCTTCTTAATCCAGCAAAGTCAGGCATTATTCTCTAGTTTACAGAGAAAGAAACTGGGGGCACAGACTTCTTTACATTTTACTCAAGGTCACACATTTAAAGTTTCTGAGGACGGATTTATATCCTGTGACATTTTGTTTTCTGAGCTCTTCATTCATGGTTGAGGCTTCTATTAGGCACAATAAGCATAGTGCCTAGGGCCTGTGATACTTTTAGGGAACCATAAAAAAGCGTTGATTTTGATTTATTTTAAAATCAAAGAAAAATGAAATATAATAAAAATCAACGTATAATAATGAATTTAACCTAGATTTTATCCACCTTTATACCACTGTAGTCATAAAATATATTTAATATATACATTATTAAACAATTATATATTAAATATATATTTATTGTGTATTATATATTTATTATATATAATACATAATAAATACATATTATATTTAAATATATATTATATATAATGTATATATATAATATATCTATCATAGATATATGATAATGTATAATGTATAATTATAATGTATATTATAATGTATAATATATAATGTATTATATTATATATTATGTATATTATATATACATTAAATATAATGTATAATATATAAGGTATTATAATGTATATAATAATATATCATAGATATATAATATAAATAATATATAATATATATATTATATATTAATCTATATTAATCTATATATTAATATAGATTAACAATATATCATAGATATAATATATCATAGATATATTATATAATATATACCATATATTAATATATTAATGTACATATAATATATATTATATATATTGTATATATATTAATATATATATAAAATATATTTTATGGGGAAAGTGACTCATAATGACAAAAGTGCCTGGGGCTCACAAAAGTCATGGTGCAGCTCTGTCTCCAGCCCAACTCTATTCACCTACTTACCTTGCACTATGCAAGGTAGAAGAGGAGTGTGTGTTTGATCTGGGGTGGCTGGACATCAGCAGCAAAGATTAGAGTGGCAAGAAATATATTGGGGTACATTAAAGAAGACTAAAAGAGTCTTATGCAAAGCAGGAGGTGTTACAGTGACTAATTCATATTGTGTGTTTGCTTTGCTAAAAGTTTTGACTTCTCAGTTCCTCCTGATGAATGTAATGGAGGTATTTCTATCTTCCCTTATTCCCACATAGGCACATGTAGGGCTTTCACAAATTCGCTTTGAAAATGATCAGAAATGTCTCATTTCTGTTTAGGCTTCTAAAGCCACAGTAGATGAACTTTTCTCTTTTAAATACTCAGGCTGTCTGAATGTATCACCAATAGCAACGACAACTGACATTTGTGTCATACTTTGTAGTCGAAATTATAGGTTTTGGATTCCAATAAACCTTTGTCCAAATCCTAGCCCCACACTCTCTCAGCTGATGCACAGACTAATTATATCTGTCTTTATGCCAATGCACTCTTTAAATATACTTTTCAATTTTTTTTCTTTTTTTTTTCCTCCCCCCCCCCTTTTTTTTTGGCAAAGGAAGTTATGTAAGCTCCCTAGGTCTGAGTGTCCCTAGCTATGAATGAGATACAGAGTAATGACCTCAGAGTTATTCAGCAAATGGTAGCTATTGTCTTTATTTGTACCCCCACTTTACAGATGAGAAAACAGGTTCAGACAGCAGAAATAAATTACTCAAGGTCACAAAGAGAAGTAGGGCTCAATTCTGTTATATAACCAACTCTCCCGAGTTTCTTTGTTTCCACATCCAAGTTCTCAGAGTATGATTCAAAGTCATTGAAATGACAAAGGCTTCTTTGAAGACAGGATCATCAGCAGGTACATCAGAGGGTTTCAGATTGCTGTGAGGAGCAAGGATTAATATTAATTTAAAGGAAATGTTCTGCTACTTCCAATTCCATTCTTAGCTCTATTATTCCTAAGCATCCACAGGTCACCAGAAGTTTCCAATATATGTTGTTTTTGTCACTGGTATTATCCTAAGGATTTCAGACTTGGGTTCTCATTCCATCAGGAACTTTCCATAGAGACCAAGAGACCATGGTCATTTTCTTTTAATTCAAGTATCTCTCACTTATCATTCTCACTAAAAAATCATGGAATTATGAATTACAGTTATTTAGAGCACAAGAGACTTCAGATAGTTATGATGTAGTAATAACTATAATAAAAATAATATTCAACTTTGAGCTGTCCATTGTACTGTACAGTTTTCAAAAGGCTTTTTTTTAAGTTTGTTTATTTATTTTGAGAGAGAGACAGAGAACACAAGTCGGGTGGGGGGGGGGTTGGTGTAGAGAGAGGGAGAGAGAGAATCCCAAGCAGGCTCCAAACCATCAGCACAGAGCCCAACACAGGGTTCGATCTCATGAAGTGTGAGATCATGACCTGAGCTGAAATCAATAGTCAGATGCTTAATCCACTGAGCCACCCAGGTGTCCCCAAAAGGCTTTTAAATGTAATTTCCTTAAACCTTCACAATAATATTGTGAAATAGGCAGGACAAGTGTTATGATCCCTAGTTTACAAATGAGAAACTAATTTGATTGCCTAATACCACACATCCATGAGTTGAGTCTCATATACAGGAATTCTGGTTCCATGTCCTTTTGCATATGGCAAATTTCTAAACAGTTTCTCCAGCCATTCCCTCAAATAACCCTGAAGTGGATACCCACATTTTTTAGAATTGATGTCTGTGAGAACACAAGTAGCATCTATGCTCACAATTTAACTCAATCCAACTAATGTTGAATAGGAAATTATTTTTTTTTGCTGGGAGAAATAAGAATGGCCAAAATATAGATCTTGCCCAGGAGGACTTGACCATCTGGTGGAAGGGGTAAATATAATGACCCCTAATCACAAATAAAAGCATGCTGGAGTAAGCACCATAGCACACGCATATAGCAAACACTACGATGAAGAGAGGGAAGAAAAATGACCTCCTATGGGAAGATCTGTGAAAGATTTATAAAGCGACAACACTGTTATGGCTTGAGGATGAGAGAAATGTTGGTGGTCAAAGAAATAAGAAAGAGAACAGATGGGAGGAGCTGCCATGAGCAAATTTATGCAGGTACTTAATATGTTTGCAGACTGGCAAATATTAACTCTTGTTTTGTGCATGGGACAACAAGCACAGAAGTTGTTTTTTTAATTTTTTTTAATTTTTTATTTTTTATTTTTTATCAGCATTCTTAAAGTCATAGACTCTGGAAGCACTAGACGTAATTTGCTTCTCAATCTTATGTGCTTCCCACAACTTTGACCTGTCTTCATTCAGGGCTCATCGACTGAATTTCCAAATGTCTCCTCCACTCCTTCTCAAAGGATATTGTCTGCCCTCAGCAGGGAGACGGTGGTTCACATATCTTTGCAGCCAGTATCCACTTCCCATTTTCAACCATCTGTTCACATTAGTAAGGGAAAGGAATCGGTACCTTACCTCTGTTTGCTCCTACTTATCCCTATTACCAAGATCCCACAGAGCAAATGGCCTTGTTATGTGATAGCAATAGGCAATAAAAATACCTTGTGTTTGGTACTTAGAATACTTTACAACTAAAAAAAAATCCAAGTTGTTTTTAAGATAGTAATCATCTTTAACAATTATTATTATTATTTTTTAAATTACTAAGCCAACCCATGGGGAAGAACAGTAGACTACGAGTAAGGAGAACTAAATCTGGCCACAATTCTGCAGTGTGACTTTCACAAGCTCTTCCTCTATGGTCTATGGGCCTCAAGTGCCCATCCTTAAAGAGAAAGAAAGAAAGAAAGAAAGAAAGAAAGAAAGAAAGAAAGAAAGAAAAAGGACCAAAGCCCCTGGGCTTTAACACTCAGTGTTAATTATCTAAGGAAAGAAATTACAAGGGCATCAATACAAAAATTTGGTTACACTTCAAATACCCTTGGTAGGCTTAGAATAATTGATCAATCTCTTTTTAAAAAAGTCATTTTGCCTTTTTGTCTCAATGACCATTTGGAGAAAAGTGCTAAGGGTTTGGGGAACAGAGACAAAGAAAACTCTCTTTGAGGTATTTTGTTCCCATGAAAGTAAGTCCAAAGAGTCATTTGTAAATCTGATCTCTCTCTGTCTCTCCCATTTCTTCCTCATCATTAGGAAGCTATTGTAACATAGTGAATAATTCTGGATGTTGAAGCCACACAGCCAAAGAGACATAGGATTTCATCTACCACTTGTCCTACCTCCATACAACCTTGCCTGAATTTGCCTCTTTCCAAGACTTGATTTTTTTTTCAATTAAATGGGAATAAAAAGACTGATATATAGAGTTGTCTTATGAGTTAAATAGGATAAAGTCTTTAAAGAGCTAATATACTGCCTGGCAAAAGAAGTCCAATAAGAGCTACAACGAGAAAATCTGGTTAAATGTCTTCACCTTTCTATTTTTTGGACGCAATCACTAGACTAACTACAAGTGAAGTCAGACAGACCAGGCTTCAAACCATGGCTGTGGCATCTACTTAGCACTGCTATACTTGAGTTCCCTCATCTGCAAAATGTAGATCAGTCTTTCCAGTTGGGGCTTTTGTGAGTGTGAAATGAGTTCATACCTATGTAACACTTGGTATATAGCCATATACATGGGAAATCCTTGATGAATGTCAGACATTATCATTGTCATTGTCATTGATTATTCATTCATTAATTCATTCACAATCTCCAATATTGCTGTCCTACAAATATTTCCTGGGCATCTAACAGGTGCTAAGGCTCTGTGCTGTATGCTAGGCACATAATGGCAACAATGTTCCATTTGCTTCCCCAGCATAAGCTTATAGTCTAGAAATATTTTTTTTTGTAAAAAAAGACATAGATATTTCCAATTCAGTATCTCACAGTATGCATAAAATGCTATGGAATCTCAGAGAAAAATCTTTAATTTGACTGAGGAGTAGGCTCAGAGATGGTTTCATCAAGGAGATGATGAGAGGGTTAAACCAAGAAGGATCAAGAACTATGGGTAGGTCAAAGGAGGCTAAGAAAAGGTAGGTGCATCCTAGGAAGGTGACTATCACAGAATAGTGATTCTCAAATTTTGTATTCTGTTAGAATCACCTAGGGAGCTTTGAAAGCCATGGATGCCGGGGTCCCTTCCCACAGCAAATGAAACAAAATCCCTGGGGATGGGACTCAAGCATCAATGTTTCTAAACCTCTCCAGGTGATTTTAATGTGCGGCCAAGTGAGGAACCACAGGTAAAAAGTATGACAGCATAATTAGTGTTGAGGATGGAAAATGTACTGACCTGGAATAAGTCAGGGCCAGTGAGGATAGGCCCAAATAATAGGACGATGAGTTTGGACTTGGCTTATATCTGGTGATTAGCAATTGGGGAATTGAAAAGGGGAGAACAGAGTGGTCATATTTACATTTTGGAAGGATCTCTTTGGACACAACTCAGTGCTGAATTCCGGAAAAAAAATGAAAACCAAAACAAAACAAAAAACATCATGCACAATCTTCACAAAACATGTAACCTATGGATTAGTCCTGGAAGAGTGTTTTCTGTATATGGTTTAATAACATGTAGAATTTATAAATACACTGATGCTTAGGGCTCTCCTCAGACATCCAGAAAAAGTTTTTGTGAAATGGGACTTTGGCATTTATACATTTATCAGGTTCCCCTACAAGGATTAAAGACACCTGCTAAAGGGCTTGAGTAACCATCTTACAAAGGATATTCAGTCATCAAGGCAACAGAATTTCATCACTTATGTGTAGATGAGGCCAGGTTAGTAATGAGGTCAGTTCTTGGACAGAAGGCTGCTAGGTCTCCCAGACTTCTAATCCTTGGTTTTTCTATCTTTGGTCAATTTTCTCCTTGCCCTTTAACATACTAGGTGACTACAACTCCACTTGTCTATATTTCTATCAAATTCAGCCCTCCCATAAAAAACCAAAATGTGCTACTGACTCTTTACTGAGACTGGAATCATGTGTGTCTGCATCTAGAACAAATTCTGTGGACTGCGAGGGTTTGCCTGTTGTGAAGAGAGCTGTTAGGCTCCATAAGTCCTGGGTGTGAGGGGAGACCTCTCTTGCCCACTGGTGGGGGTGACCACTTGCTACACTGATGCATAAACACAGACCCCCTATCATAGTACTTTGAGGTGGGTCAAGGACAGACAAGCTCATTAAGCAGTAGCCGAGGCAGCTAAGGCCCACACTCACATGGGCACATCTGACCCAATGCCTCTCAAGGGGAAGCAGGGAGAGGGATAATCTATCTTGACCCTAATGAAGAGATGCCAACAAGAAGGGGACAGTCAGGCAGCCACCCCAAACTTCCAGCTCACAGCTTCTTTAAGGAACCAGACTTCTATAAGCAAGCAGATAGCTGCATTCATATGACTCAACAGTGACACCCAGTGACTCTCTCTGACAATCCCAGGTGGCTGTTCCCGGAGGATCTTTGAGGGAATACATTTCAGCCTCCATTACCTAGCACCGAAGCAGCAGTGGCAATCACATCAAATTCAGTCCTGAATAAGACAAACATAATAATAAATCCCAGTTTGCATTAACATAATAATCTAACTGTTGAAGCATATTCCTCTCCCCTGTTGGGCCATGTCTGATGTCAAACATAATACCACCTTGCCATATTATACCTGCTTGACTTTGGAGTCATATGGAAGTGATTCTGTGCATTACAACCTTTTCCAAATTTCATGGGCACTTATTTTCTGTCATTTTCACACACACACACACACACACACACACACACTTGAGTTCAAGGAGATTTCAGCTTTAATAATGGAAATAAGACTCTAGGGATAGGAATGTAACAGACTCACATCATTATATATTAGGCCAGCTGAATCTGGAAATCAGAGACAATAATTTGTGGTGTGACTAGAGGGAAGTGACCAGCATAGCCACAGGATTCCAAACCACAGCATATAAATAACAAGAGGAACCGGGGACATTTAGCTCAGGAAACACAACTTTATGGAGTAGAGAGAACAGTAACGTTGGTTTCCTTCCCTAATGGATAGGCAGGCATATAAGGAAGAGATTATACTGGTTTGATTTGGTCCCAAAGGGCAGAAGCAGAACCAATGAGTGCAAGTTTTGAGCTAATGCTTTCAGCTCAACATAAAAAAAATAATAATTAATTAATTAAAATAAATTTTAAAAACCCCACTTTGTAACAATTGGATTTACTGGGAAATGAAAGAATTTCAGGAGACAGAGATTTTCATGTCATCAAAGACATAGTCCAGATATATCTGATAATTCCCATTGGAAAAAAACACAAACAAAACAAAATCAAGAAGGGGATGGATAGAGAAAATTCCATGAGCAACACTAGTAAGTAAGAGGACAGAGATGTAGGTGGTGAAGAGTAGGGATGTAATTGGGAATAGGGTATCAGGGAGGCTGATTGAAATCTTTCTCCAACTATCACTATCTTTTTCTAATTAAAATGTTTCTTTCCTCATTCTCATCAGATCAACATTGTTTCATGTTTGTTCCCTCAACCTATGTTCTCTTATATGACACATGAAGAAGATACTTCCTCACCCCTGCCTTACTAATCCTCTTTCCCTTTTCTTCATTGTTTCTTTCCCAAGAGAGGCCTAGCTAGGATCAGACTCTGACCCTTGGTGTAGTCAACTCTGTCCAGGGAGGAAGGAAATGCATTGTACACATGTACCCTCTGAGGGAGTGACTGGGGAAGGTAAGCTAAGATTTTCCAATGCACTGAATGATGGACTGTCAAGGAGCTGTGAAGAAGAGAGGTACATTGAGGGAGGGAATGGGTACAGAGACAGATTGATATCTTCCCTTCAAATATCAGATTCCCTGATTCTAAATCATGTTTAATACCACTCCCAGTTTATTCTTGGTATTCTCTGCTGTGACTTATCTTATTCTTCCAATAGATTATGAATAATAGAAAGAGAAAGTGTAAAGAGAAAACTGAAATGGTAGAAGAAACAATGCAATAGAAACACCATGGAGTATGGAAGGGTTCGTGTGGGGTTGTCATTCCATTGTAGGCTGACCTCCAATGAGAAAAAGTAGAAATCAAAATTGTGAGGCTTTAGGTTCAAAGCTAGGCTAGCATTGATATCAAATATATTTTAACTGGCAGATAAGGTCAAGCAGCTGGGTTCTCCGGCAAGCAACTAAGTAGTATATTAAGGCTCCAGCCAGGCAGGCTGAAGTTTAAATCTGGTCTTCAGGGGTGCTTGGGTGGCTCAGTCGTTTAAGGGTCCGACTTCAGCGGAGATCATGATCTCACAGTTTGTGGGTTTGAGTCCTGTGTCGGGCTCTGTGCTGAAAACTTGGAGCCTGGAGTCTGCTTCAGATTCTGTGTCTTCTTCTCTCCCTTTGCCCCTCCCCCGCTCATGCTCTGTCTCTCTCTCTCTCTCTCTCTCAAGAATAAATAAACATTAAAAAAAATTAAAAGTAAATAAATAAATCTAGTCTTCAGACCAGGCAGGAATGGAAACATAGAACTGAGACATACACCTGACCCTAAACCTGAGTGCCCACTGAGATAGATTCAACTCCTGGAACAGCCTGTGGCTTACAGATATTATATGTGGATTTGAATATATACATATTCAAATCCACATTATTTATATATATATATATATATATATATATATATATATATATATATGCAGTTTAAACCCTTTTCAGTTATGTGAATGCAGTCAAGTCAGTTCCCATTCCTGAGCTTTAATCTCATTTGTATGACAGGAGTATCCATACTCATTTGTCAGGATCATGCTGATCTGAGGCTCAGAAGATACACTATATGGAAAGTGCCTAACACAGTGCCTGACACATTGTAGATTTGTTTAATAATAACTGTTAATATTATGCTGGACCTAAGTGGGAATTGGAAGGGGAAGTACTATGGAGCCCACTCCATCCACAAGCGTGTGCATTTGTAGAAATGGGGGATATCCAATTTTTTTTGAGTTACCTCCAATATATTCATTGCCCTGGTAAAGCTGATTTGAAAAATTAAAATTTATTGATATCGACATTTGGAAAACATTGAGGGATATGATGGCTTGTGTGTCTATTTATTTTTCTTTTTCATATTCTCTTTTCCTATCATTTCTCTCTGGTCTTTGCTATAGCAACCAGCTGTACTCAGGTATAGCCTAACAGCTCCTGATCTTAGCTGCACTGTGTATCTCTCTCTCTTTTTTTTCTCTCAAGGCTTATCTGCCTCAGTCACAGGAATCCCCTGTAGGAGCCTGATCAGCCATGGTGGTGCCTATACAAACTGAGAAATGTGCAAGTGTCAATACTTCCTGGGATGACCCTTGACCAACGGAACAGGCACTGTGGGTAGATATTCCTTTATTCTGTGTCAGACATTTCACGAGCACATTCCATACAGTTCCTCAGAACATTACCAACAGGATTGAACTCTAGTTTCCCATAACAATACCCTGTGCATTGGCTGCTTTTCCTCTTCCCCGTGTCACAGTTCCCTAGCCCTTCCAACTTGGTTTTCCCTCCTTTCCTGTTTCATTTTTTCAGACCTTCCATGCATGTACTATACGACCAAATGACTTAAACTAAACTACCTCCCTCAGAGCTCTTGTCTCCGGCTCTGCCTTTGAAGGAGAATGCAAGCTACATCATACTGAGGCAGTAGCAAGGATTCCACAATGTTAGCACAAAAGAGCTGGGTAAAACTTCAGGGATAATGTAGTCAATTCCAACATTTTATGGGTGGGTATGCAGAAATAAGCCACCCACCTAGGCAGCTTGGTGCAAAGGAGATGTGAAGGAAAAGTTGGGGGATGGGAAAAGGGGCCGAAGAGCAAAGAAACACAAGGTCGCCTGGGTGATGAGAGAGAGGAAAGAGCAAGCCATTAAAACATCTTACACAGTGGGGATGACATGTATTGAATCTACCCTGTCAGCAGAGCAGGGCGCAGTACCCACCCTGATAAATGCCAGGTTCCCTGGCTGACACTTGGTAAAGCTTCCACTGAGCAGCAAAGCGGCCGCCAAGAATGGGGTGATGGTGCTGCTTGCTATTTTCACCCCCCAGCGCTCTCCAGAGCATGACATGGAGTACGTGCTAAATGAATGTTTGTGGAATAATGGGCAAATGAGTGAGCTTAGCGTTAAGTGTTTCTATCATGAATGTGCACAGACCTAGCATTGCTGTGTGCATTTGGGTGTCTTACTGAATATGAGCATACATCATTTTCCCCTCTTTCTTCTTTGCTATTGTTTTGTGTATGTAAATTAAAAAACAGGTCTAGGTGTTCATGTTACAGGGAGTGTATCCACCCTTGAGTTCCTATACATACCTTCTGTTTACTCAGATCTTAGTCCGGTTACTCTAAATTCCGTGTACACATACTGATAACTCCTCACCTTTCTTACACAGAGGATAGGGGCTCTTTTTATGCTCATTTGTGTAAACATGCTTATCTTCTTTCCCTAGTCTTGCATATTCTTTTTTGATCATATCAATGCTGCTTTCACAAGTTGAAAATTCTCAAAATATCTTTTTATTTATTTAGAGAATAAATGAAGTGGAAACAAACAAATGGAAATAGATGCAAGCAAACAGAGGTAACTTACTAAGTACCATGTGCCAGGCATGTTTCTGTTTGTTAGAACTAAAAAGATGGAGACAGGATTGCCTGGGTTTGGAGAGATCAAAGATCGTTATGGCAGAAATTTGTCTTTATACTTGACCCCTGTCTCCAGAGAGTGAACACCCTTCCTTATTAGGATAGGCATTAACCTGAATTGATTTTCATCCTGAGTACTTCCAGGAATAGTGCTGGTCAAGTGTTCCTTAGTGACAAAGTGCTACACTTTTTCTTATGGAGAAAAAAGTATAGCGTTGACTTTAAATTATTCTGGTTAAAATTATTCATACCTTCCTCTGGTAGGCATTATTAGCTACACATGTGTACCTCTTTTTTATTGTGCTTTGCAGATACTGTGGTTTTTAGAAACTGAAGGTTTGTGGCAATCTTGCATTGAGTAAGTCTGTCGGTGCCATTTTCCAATGGCATATGCTCACTTCCTGTATCTGTGAAACATTTTGGTGATTCTTGCATTATTTCAAACTTTTTCATTATTATTATGTTTGAATTGCTGCAATCTCATGATAAAACCTTAATGGATGAAGAGTTGCTTCTTATGGATAAGCAAAGAAAGTGGTTTCTTGAGATGGCATCTACTCCTGGTGAAGATGCTGTGAACATTGTTGAAGAGACAACAAAGGGTTTAGAATATTACATCAACTTAGTTGATAAAGCAGCAGAAGGGTTTGAAAGGATTGACTCCAATTTTGAAAGAAGTTCTACTGTGAGTAAAATGCTATCAAAAAGCATCACATGCTACAGAGAAATCGTTTGTGAAAGGAAGAGCCAATCGATGTGGCAAACTTCACTGTTGTCTTATTTTAAGAAATTGCCAGAGCCACCTCAACCTCCAGCAACTACTACCCTGCAGCAGCCCTCAACGTCAAGGCAAGACCCTCCACCAGCAAAAAGATCACTACTTGCTGCAAGTTCAGATGATAGTTAGCACTTTTCAGCGATAAAGTACTTTAAAAAAACTCTTTCAATGTTTACTTTTGAGAGGGAGAGAGACACAGAGCACAAGAAGGGGAGGGGCAGAGAAAGAGGGGGACACAGAATCTGAAGCAGGCTCCATGGCTCCAAGCTTTCAGCACAGAGCCTGACGCGGGCTTTGAACTCACCAACCGCAAGATCATGACCTGAGCTGAAGTTGGACGCTTAACTGACTGAGCCACTCAGGCTCTCTAGCAATAAAGTACTTTTAAATTAAGGTACGTATGTTGTTGTTTTTTTTCTTTTTAGACATAATGCTATTGTACCCTTAATAGACTACAGTACAGTGTAAACATAACTTTTATATGCCCTAGAAAAAAAATTCATTTGACTCATTTTATTGTGATATTCACTTTATTGCGGTAGTCTGTAACCACACCCACATGTCTCCAAAGTATGCCTGTTTGGTGGCTGACACACAACATCCATGATCTTTTTTTGCTCTTACCACATTTTAAATTACTGGCCAATGTTTTATGTTTACTGTGAACTACAGGAATATGTCTGTTTCTTTTAACCATACCCTTAATACTTGACATGGACCCAAGTGATTTGTTTTGGACTCTATGTAATATTCTATTGATTTCCTCATTAAATGAATGGATATATTACACATTTTGAATATGCTTCCTAATAGTACATAAATATATGTTGTTTATCACAAAGAGTGGAGGAATGATACATCATATGGGCCAATGTTTCTCTAATTAAGGGTCTTTCTGAATACGACTTTGAGGTTACCGTAATTTATAAATAGAGATAAGAACCCCATGTCCTGTTCGACCTTCAAGCTCCATTTTTATATACTGATAAATTGAGTCTGGGTAACATTTTGTTGAAGAAATAAAAGTGATAGGTTATCAAGAGAATATTGAAAAAGACTAACTCCAATAGCCTCTTTACATCTTGAAAAACAAGGCTGGGTGGCAAACAGTCACTTGCCCAAAAGTCACTGCTTATCTATATCCCCAACTAAACCCCCTGATTTGGGGGCTTATTTTGATAATAGATTGCTCTTCTTTCTATCCAATTCCTGGTTTTCTTGGTTACTGGATAATTGATGCAAAAAGCCTGTTATATGAATTATTTTAGTCTAAGATCTTTGGTATTGTTAGTAGCCTCCTTTCTTTTTGATTCATTATTTTTTCTTAGTTCTAGCTTAACAATTTTTCCCACATACACCCTTCATCGTAAGCAACATTAAATCCTTACTGGATGCAGTCTGAGACACAGATAATAACTTAGATATAAATAAATTCTACTCACTTAACCCTTCCACACACAGGGTTTCCTTATTTTCCTTTATATATTTATATGCTTTTAATAATTCTCTCCTCTTTTTCCCAAAGTCTCAGTCTTTACTGGTTGACAACTATTAGGAATCTCCAAATTGCTACTGTCAAGTGCCATCCTAAGGACTAACAGAAGTATTACCTCTAAACAGAATCAGACTGAGCAGAAACCTGTAACAGAACCACCATGATTCCTAAGTAACCAGGGGAAACTGAAGAACATAATCACGGCAAAGACTTGGCCATGCTAACGGTCTGTGGAGTGATGGTGCATCCAATCAGGTGAAGGACACAAAACCACAGCAAATATCTATTAAGTGTTTACAACGTACCAAGCACTGAGAGGAATGCTAGGTACCGTATCTTCACATGAGGCAGATAACATCATGACTCCTGTTTTACAGATAAGGAAGATGAGGTTCAGAGAGGTCACATGGCTAATAATTGGCAAGACAGCAATTGGAATTCAGGATTTTCTCAGTCCATGAAATCCTGCTCTGAAGAGGCTGATTCTGTGGAGGCTGGTTCATTAGCAGCACAGAATCCAAAGTGCTGGTGATGCTTTTGCCAAAACTTTTAAAAGAGAGAAGGAAAGGAGGGAAGCTTGGGCGAAGCAGCTGTGCACTCTCCTAGGAGCTTTGAACTAAAGTGCCACAACCAGTCTGTGAAAAGAACACTACGCTTCTTGCTGGATGAATGAGGAAACTTCATCTTGGAGTGGCCTTTGGTCACCCGGCTAGGGAGTGTTAAGGTCAGGATTTGAAGAAGGTTTGGCATTCAACCCCACCGCCACTGTCTTTTCTTCCTTCCTTTCTTTGTTCTTTCTTTCTTTTCTTTCTTTCTCTCTCTTTTTTCTTTCTTTGTTCAATCATGTCCATATTTGACACACTTGTCAGCTACAGGCTTAATTATCATTGTCCTAGAAACTGGTTGCCCTTAACTGAGAACAAACTGAGGGTTGATGGGGGGTGGGAGGGAAGGGAGGGTGGGTGATGGGTACTGAGGAGGGCACCTTTTGGGATGAGCACTGGGTGTTGTATGGAAACCAATTTGACAATACACTTCATATATTGAAAAAATAAAAAAATAAAATAAAATAAAAAAATAAAACATAAATAAAAAAATAAAAGAAACTGGTTGCCCTTGCCTCATTCCACCTCTTTAAAAACACTCATTTCTTGGGGGAGTCCGGAAGATGGCGGCGTAGGAGGACGCGGGGCTCACAACGCGTCCTGCCGATCACTTAGATTCCACCTACACCTGCCTAAAGAACCCAGAAAACCGCCAGAGGATTAGCAGAAGGGAGTCTCCGGAGTCAAGTGCAGACTAGAGGCCCACGGAAGAGGGTAGGAAGGGCGGCGAGGCGGTGCGCGCT